>NW_015150769.1:894292-898641 GCF_000732505.1 Cyprinodon variegatus | reverse complement strand
TTTTCCCATACTATACTGAAATAAAATAATTTAAAAAATCAGTTAACATTTTTTTTTCAGTGGCCCTAATCCTCTTCCGTAAATTTGGGTTTACAGTTCCTAAGGTATTTGTTTTTCCATTGGGGTAAATATAAAATATGCCAGGATCACTTCAGATTGGGTGGATTTAAGAGGTTAAATGTCCAGCAGGTGGCAGTATTCTGTGAGACATAATCAAGTTGCCTCATTAACCATCACTAATTCACTCTCTTTAGACAGTTATAATAAATAATAATAAAGGAACCCTGCGTGAATTTTTCATTAAACTGAAAACATGATCTGTATTTTTGAAGCAGCTGTTTATTCACTAACTGATTTGTGTCATCTTTTCCTCATTCTGGTTTTTATTTTCTCTGATCAGCCTACTGGATTAAATTAAAGGATTAATCTGATGAACCCTAATCTCTGCCTGTGGATTACATGCAGGATGTGAGTCCCTTACTGAGCTCTTTGCTGTCTTCCTTCTGCTCCTCTGATGAGCTGAGATGATCTGCAGGGATGTTGGACACTGAGCCTCCAGGATCACCTTCTTCAACCTTCATCATCTCGATCAGGATTTTCACAATCCTGGTGTGAAATGGTGCAAATAAAGGCCCAGCAGGGCGGCTCGCTGGGTTTGTTTTCACTAACTGGTCCCAGAATCTCGGTCTGCAGATAAATCAAACTTAAACACAGGCTGGTATTTATTTATTCCTGCCCCCCCAGCGGAGGAGCTGCGTTAGCTTCCCGGTAGCTAACGGTCCCTGCAGCTAATCATGAGGGAAACAATCACAGAGGAAAACATGTTAAAAAGATTTCATCAGGAAGATATTATCACGAAGAGAAAAATTAAATACAGATTAATTTGGGAAATAAATTAAGACGACTTTCTTTTAGCCAGTGAAGCTAACAACATTGCTATCCGGTAACTTCCTGATCGCTGACCAATCAGAGACAAGGAAAGCTCTGACTCTTCTTCTTTTGTTGGCGGATGGTAACCAACTGACGGTACGTTTACCGCCACCTATCAGACTGGAGTGAGGTCATCAATGATGTCACACAAATCTGCATATTATCTATCAATTCAACAAACTCACTTATATATAATATATGAGCATATGCACATGCAAACACACGCTTATATTCTTACTTTAAATACAATTAAATAATCCAGCAACTGGTTTCTAGCTGAATTAATTTACTTCTTAAAAGGTTTATATTGAAAATCCTATTTTCTCTATTGAGTATTGACTTTAAGTGCTGACTCTGACTCTTCTTCTCATAGTGTTTTATGGCGGTTGGTAAACTAGTTAAAGTGCATCACTGCCACCAACTGATAAGGAGCCAAACAAGGAAACAGGAAACAAGACTCACCCTCCCAAAAATATAATAAATTATAACTTTCCAAACTATTCAATTTAACAAAACATAATCAATAACAAATACTTAATCAAATTAATCCTCATGATTCTAATTTATCTTTAAGTTATTGTCACTCTGTTAGTTTCTGATGGTCCTACTGGTTTCCCGTCATACTTTCAACCTTTTCCCACTTTAAATCTTTCACTGCAGCTTTCACTATTATTTAGATTTTTTCGGTTTTCCAAAACAAGAACATGAAAATCAATCCACTGGACTTTGTTTCCCAGTTTGAAGACGTTTCTCTTCCATCCAGGAAGGTTTTCAATTCTAAATGTCAGAAATAGCGTTTAGTTACGAGATCAGTGTCTCATAATAAGGAGATATTATCTCATAATTATGACATCCTGATCTTAATATTATGAGATCTTATCTCCTAATTACAGTTTCATTGCTGAGCTATGCTTTTTGAAACGTGAACAATCAGTGGGTTGTCAGATTTAATCAGCTCTTATTTCCTTTTAGGTTTACGACACTGGGAAATACTGACTTTCCTCAATGTGGATGAAATTAGTTTGTCAGCGTAGCGCAGTAGGTCCTTATAATAGTTGAGGCGAAAAAGCTCACTCTACTGTGACTCGCTGGAAATCACACTGGATGAGCATGAGATGCTTTATAGTTATACATTTATGCATCATGCAGATGTTGACGGATTTTGACGTATGGTCATCAGCATGTTAAGCAGTAATCCAGGGTTATAGTTCGGTACTTTATTGATGAAGTGAAAAACAGGAGCGGAGCTCCAACTTGTTGAAGTCAGACCCCTGAAAAGTTCTCTGTACCCAAATATCACTGAAAACTATTTTATATAAGCATCATTTATAAATGGCAAAGAGACCGTTTATAAACGATAAACAGTTTACTATATTTTATAATCATTGATTAACTGCATCCACCCATCCCACAGACTGTTTTCTCTCCTGCCCTCCGGCAGGCGTACCTCCGGACCAGAACCAGCAGACTAGAGAACAACTTTTTCCCACTTCTGTCCAAACTCTATTTATTGATTTTATAGTAAAACCCTTCTGTATATTATGCTATTGTACATAACTGTAAAAACCCTTTTTTTAATAGTAATATCCACCCGTATATTATATTCGGTACATATCCAGCTGTAAATTTAGTTAATAAAAATAGTGATCTATATATTATATTCATTATTTATAATAGTATTCATCTCTATTCTCATTCAGTAGAAATCCATGTCCTGCACTGGAAAAAATTAAAATCTGGATAAGTCGTTTTTTCTTAAAATAAGTGCTTTTGTTTTTGGATTAAGGACGTAAAAGAGACACTTTGCCAATGGAACAAGACAACTTAAAGTTAAAACAAGAAAACTCAATTGCATTGTCTTATTTCAAGTGCATATGATCTAATTATCTTATTATAAGAGTAAAATTAGTAATTCCAGTGGCAAACTATCTCATTTACCCACTTAAGGGTAAATACACTTCATTTAAGAAATGTTTACTTATTTCTAGATCTTTTTTCCAGTGTGTATTTATTGAACCATTGTAAATCCTGCACTTGCTGCTTTTGCACTTCTGGTTAGACCTAAACTGCATTTCGTTGCCTTGTACCTGAACCTGTGTAATGACAATAAAATTGAATCCAATCTAATCTAATCTAAACCATTTATAAAAGGTAAACAGATCAAATTGTCATTTTAGTTTGATCCTAACACCAACATCAGAGGCCTTAATAAATTACCTACCGGTATTTACCTTTTATAAATGATCAAACAAATAAAGCATCTGTTATTCATTAATAACTGCTTTCTTTACTATCTATAAATGATGGTTATTATAAAGTTTAACCAAATCACTTATCAGAGGACCAGTATGACAGGAAACTAAAGTGGTTTTAACTTTATCTTAGCGGGTTTTACCTGGAAACCAGTAACCGACCCATTTCTGATTAAAATCTATTTCATCTTGTTTTTCTATTTGTTGGAATTTGATCATGTGAAAGATTTAAGAGATAAACATTAAATAAGTAATCCCAAAAAAAGGCAAACTTTTATTCACTGGCATTTATCCATCTCATTCATAAAATAAATTTCCCTTGAATCTTTTAATAGGTTGGAGATTGATGGGAAAATGATGCAGATCTTTCAGGCTCCTTTCACACCCTGAGCATCTATATCCAGCATCTGCCTGACGTCCCAGAAGCTCCTAAAATGCTGGCAGACGCTGAACTTTCTATGGATTTTTTTCAATTTTGGGCGTATGCATAGAGTATTAATAATGAGTCCAGAACTTCTAACGACAGCGTAATGCCCGCGTAATGATGCACAAGCCCCATAAGTGACTGGTTTGATGTAACAAATGCATCTGATTTAATTGAGTATTAAATTCTGTTTCATCATACAATTATTTTTATGATTGCTAGAAATTTGGATTTTAACTTCTATGTACCTCTTTCTATGTCAGACCGGGACTTAATGTGGGAAGCAGAAGGGAACAATATAAAGGTTCTAATTTAATATTTCCATTTATGGTTAAAGTGGAGAAAGAAAAGATCAAACCAACTTTTATGTTGTGATCCATCTTTATACGTCTACTCGTGATAAATTAAAGACAATAAAAACCTCTGGATTTTTCTTTTTTAAAGGGTAATTTTTTAAACTTTTATTGAGAAAATAAATAAACAAGGCTAGATCATCTGAAAACAGACACAGTTAATTTCCTACATAATCCATAGGAACAAGAAACATCTTTAGAATCAAAAATCATGTTTTCTGCTTCTGAAAGTTCTTTAAATCTGAAATGATTCCATCCTGTTCAATAAATGATCAGTGTTTTTAATTCAGAGTAATTTTCATGTGAATGTGCTTTACTGGAGGCATCCATGTTTGTCAAAGAACACTACTGCCACCTACTGGTTAGTGACATTGACAAACATGGATGCCT
>NW_015150769.1:892395-894086 GCF_000732505.1 Cyprinodon variegatus | reverse complement strand
CTTGCTGAACTGACTCTTCCTTTAACACAAAGCTGAACTCATTCGGTCTTTGTTTTGATAATTCATAGTTAGCTGCTGATGTTTCATGTTAGCTCCAGTAAAGGAAACAATGTGATAAAATATTATTTTCTTTGAGAAAACCAGAGTTGGATTTTCTCTTAAAGGCCTTGGATCAGATCAGAGTTACAGAACAGGTTAGACGACAGACAGGAACCTGCTGCTGCCTCTAAATGTGTTCATATCACTGCTAACATGGGGGAAAAAAAACTTAACAACAAATTTAATAAACAAAGGAACTGCTTAAAGCATTGTCCATTCTCATTGAACTAGCATTAGCTTAAAGTTGATCATGCAAAACCCAGGTATCGCATAGAGTCAAACATAGAAACACTGATAACATAAAGTATGGTGGGTAAAAACATTTTTAACATCATAACGAGCCGCAGCTTTTGGATAAAAAGATTTACAGCAACCCACAGTAAGACTGTCTCCTCAAACCGTTAAAACACTTTTAATTATTGCTGTTTATTTGCTTTATATGCATTTCCTTCTAAAAAAAGTCAGCTATAATCACTAAAGCTTTTAAAAGCTAAAGTGTGAACATCCATGTGTTTTTTCAGATATGCTGGTCTTGAAAATCTTTGGCTGCAGACACTACAAACAAACGGTTTCTCCCCCGTGTGAACGCGCATGTGCCTTTTCAGATCGCCACGCAGAGAAAACGATTTACCGCAAACACGACAAGCAAAGAGTTTCTCTCCAGAATGGAACCTCATGTGATTTTCCAGATGATTCCTCTGGATAAATCTGCTCTTACAGACGTCACAACCGTACGGCCTCTCCTCCGTGTGCAGTCTCGCGTGTCGCTTTAACTGCGTTTCCGTCACAAAACGTTTACCACAGCTGCTGCAGCCGAACTCTGCGTTGTGAATATCTACGTGTCTTCTCAGATATACTCGCTGAGAAAATCCTTTACTACAAACATGACAAAGGAAAGGTTTCTCCCCGGTGTGAACACGCATGTGACTCTTCAGATCTCCTTGTCGCAAAAATCCTTTACTACAAACACTACAGATGTAGTGCTTGTCTCCTGTGTGAATGAGCATGTGTCTCTTTAGAAGATTTTGCTGGGAAAAGCCTTTATTGCAAACGGTACAAAGAAAGGGCCTCTCTGCAGCGTGGATCCACATGTGCTTCTTAAGACTTTCCTTTACCTGAAATTTGGAACCGCAAACATCACAAGGAAAGGCCTTTTCTCCTGCATGGCGCTTCATGTGGATGCTAAGATTCCTCTTGGCATGGAAGCTTCTCTCGCAGTGTCCGCAGGAGAAGGGAGTCTCCCCGGTGTGGACTCTCATGTGGGTCTGAAGGGAGAGCTTTTCTTTAAATCCTTTCCCACAGAGATCACACCAGTGCTCCCTCCTTCCAGTGTGAATCATCATATGTAGTTTAACATTTGCCTTAAGTTTGAATCTTTTGCCACAGATATTACAGCCAAACGGTTTCTCCATAGCCGAGAGGCTGCAAGACCGTTTACCTGCATTTTCTCTTTCCTCAGCTGCCATCTTACTTTGTAGAGAAGGACAGACGGGATCTGGATTCTGGTCTGGTTCTAGGGGTCCAGGATCGTCTCCAGCAGGTTCTGTTTCCATCTGATCAGCCGAGCTGCAGGCTGGAGTTTTAGTTTCTCT
>NW_015150769.1:889327-890098 GCF_000732505.1 Cyprinodon variegatus | reverse complement strand
GCATCTGATGGACTGCAGAGATTAAAACAAACGTGGAATCATTTACTTATCATATCTTCACCTGTTTGGTTAATGAAGAGGTTTTAATTGGATTAAGAGATTGGATTCATTTAAAATAGTTCTAAGAAAACAAAGCAATAAGAAACTCTTAAAATAAATAACACTTTAAATAAAGTAACTTAGAAGGCTCCTTAATTTTATAAAGTATTAAATCTGATGGTTTCTTCAAGGCAAGGCAAATTTATTTGTAAAGCACAATTCAGTACAAAGACAATTAAAAGGGCTTCACATGATTAAAATATAGGAAAATATATAAAGCAAGTAGAATAAAAAATGTAGAAACAAAAAAGAACATTAAAAACAGTTGGACTACAGAAAATAAAAAAAGTTGAACTAATGATTTAAGAAAATGTATCATTTTTAATCCGCTGTCATCAATCATGGGTTCAAATTCCATACTTTATTCTAACAATTAGATGTTTGTAAAATATAAATATATTTTTAGATCAGAATATTTACACCTTATTGTATTGGTGATGATTTCAAAAGGCTAATGAAATGTATGATATCAGCGAATATTGGTTATTAACCATAACAGCAATATTAATATCAGATATCAGCTCAGATCTTTATATCGGTTCATCCTTTATTTACCGCCTCTCATTTTTGACTTTCAGAAATAAATTTATTGTATCTGTGGCAGACTGGAGGAGAAAAATGCATCTCCCAGTCACTGCTGTTAAAATAATACTAGTAATGAATATTAATATA
>NW_015150769.1:884026-886369 GCF_000732505.1 Cyprinodon variegatus | reverse complement strand
TATCTATAGTAGCAGCTCCCCAGCACTTGAATTACTCAGTCAGTCTCGACGGGTGAATTTAGCGTTTATTTTATATGACGAAGATCCTCATCAGTCACCGTGAAAACTAAAACATGAACAAATATTAGAATACAAAAAACAACAACTTAAAAACAACAAAACAAAAAGTGCCTCCCGGCTTTTTAAATGGGGTAAAAAAAAACAAAAAAAAAAAGCGCTGAATGTTGGAAACTGTAAATCATATCTTAGATTATGTTTACATTTGATCACTGCTGCACTTTAGAAATGGAAATGTCTTCAGAGCTAGAACTAGACATCTTCCAGGCATGTGAGGAAAACTAGCAGCAGTTCAGCGGACAGGATGGATGAACGGTAGCCGGCGCACGCTGATTACATCATACACGCGCCGCTTCGCCTTTAAAAGATATAAATATAAAAATCTAACTGTGGATGTCTGGGGGACAGTGATTGGCCTCCATGTCATGAGTCAGTTTAGTTTGTGCCTTCAAGTCGTTGCCCATAGGAAGACGTTACTGGATATAACCTAACGGAATATCTTCAGAACGGCTCCAAATGACACTAAACTCATATGGGAGAGTAGAACGTGATGGAATAACGGAAAATCAAGGGACCAATGTAAAAAAAAAACGGTGTTCCCCTTTAAGAGCAGATGGAAAGATGTGCAAACTAGTGATGGGTCCATCAACCCCGATGCTTGGAGCCCATAGAGCTAAACGCTGCATCGGTGAGCGTGTCATTTCCAGACAATAATCTGACCGATCCAGGTGCTGTCTCCAACTGACTCACTCATTAAACTGGGTTTTAAAATGTTTCTGTCACCATGATGCATCTGCTAAAAATAATGTCTGATCTTATGCGGTTTATCATTAAAATGATCCAGTATTTTGGAGCCTAAAAGGAACAGGAACGTTTCAGTCGTTGAGTTTTTATTTTAATTTTCTCGTTGTGTCATCCTTTTCCTCTCAGTTATCACTCAACTTATCTGAATTAAAGTTAATTTTAAATCGACTCTTAGTTTATTTACTGTTTTTAATGCACTCACTGTTTTAAAAATATTATTTAGAATCCTAGTTCACAAGCATCCTCATTCACTTTTCCCACTAAATTTTCACGTTATATGTTTACATTATTTATTCGCTGCATCTAAAAATATCAAAGATATTTTCAATTTAAATATAGATATGAAATAATAAATATAACCAACAATAATTTCAATAATATCATTCTTCTAGGTCATCAAATCAATTCAGTTCAGTCTGTCCAATCAGCTGCCTGCAGTGTCTTTAAATGTCCAGCAGGTGTCAGTATTCTGCCAGACAGAATCAACAGTTTGGCTTCTTGGTGCCTCATTAACCATAACTAGTGAAAACTTTAACAGTGTATAAGTTGGACTAAATGTTTACTTTATTTGGGGATGAGTGAAACATGCACAACAAAATACTTTAATGTCGCTAATTATTCGTGTAAATCTATATTGATGTGGGATGGGGGCCCTGGGTTGGGGGTCCAGGACTGGGGGCCCAGCTGCACACCTGTTGTACTAACAAAAAAAATGTCCACTTACTGAGCTCTCTGCCTCCTCCAGCTCTGGTGTTGATGCTGCTGGTCCAGGAGGCTCCAATAGGGGCCCCCAGGGGTCCTCTGTCTCAAGCTTCATCATGTCTGACGTCATCATCATCATCGCTTTCCTTGCTTTCATCCTTTAAATCCTTGTTTGCGACCTTCCCATATCCCAGCAGGTCATTTCAGCCAAATAGCCTTCATGTTTTCTCTACTGTCTAAAAGTCAAACCTTCCTCTGAAAATGAAAGTTTATCAACCAAACAGACGCGATGCTGCAGAGTCTGATGCCTCCCTGTCCTCCTCCCTGTCCTCCTCCCTGTCCTCAGGGGGAGGAGGAGGTGTCCACAGATGATGCTCTTCCCCACGGGGTCCACTCACAGTGGGCTCCTCTTGCATTATTAAACATTATTTGAAAGCTTTCCTCTCTAAAGCTCCGAGCTTAGCTTCTTTAGCTAAACAGTAACGTTGCTGATTATATTCTGTAAATGTGTCAGATATCATCCGCATAATGTTTAATGGCTGCCCCCTCTGGAGGGAGAAAAGCAGAGGAGTAAACTAAACTCGTTTCACACAAATTTATCAACATTTTGCTGTCGGAACTTAGCCTGTCAAGCTAACGTGGCTACTTCCGGTCACGTCCTCCTCATTGACCAATCAGTGACCATGTTCCTCTTCTTCTTGTGATCTTTTATGGCGGCTGGTAAACTTGTTCATTACCGCCACCAACTGATAAGGAGTTAAACAAGGAAACAGGAAACAA
>NW_015150769.1:880018-882336 GCF_000732505.1 Cyprinodon variegatus | reverse complement strand
ATCAATATTTTTTCCCTCGTCTTTAGAAGTTTTTAAGTCTGTAAAAAAGAAGTTTTTGAGGAAGAAGAAGAAGCAGTATTTATTTATTTATTTTTTTTAGACTTAAGAAACTCAGAAGCTGATCAAATATCGGGTTAAATATCGGTGGGGTGGCCGATTATATCGTGCATCCCTATCCTGGATCCTTGTTTCCCAGAGCAAAGTAGTAACTCTGCTCTGGTTTTATCCAATATGGAGCAGAAAGATCTTTACCAACAGCTGCACTAAAGCAATAAACCAAAGACATCTTCAGAACCGGCTGGTCTGCATCTGGACAGAGAAGCTTCAGGGGAAAGCTCCCAGTGGAGGACTTAATGGAGTGGTGATCTCCAGTGGAGGATTTCACAGGGCGCCATCACCATGAACTGTTTTTTATCGGTTATTTATCAGTGTGTTTTAAACGAGTGTCCTTTCTACAGTCTGTCTGAAAATGTGTTCCATGTTTTTATGGAGTGAACAATACTTAAGACCATTTTTAGCCGCTTAATTTGTGTTTTAAGGCTTTTTGGGACGGTGTCTCTGTGGAGGTTAAAGCCAGAATAAAGCTGGAGTTTTACTTCCACAGAGACACAGAACATGGAGGATTTTATTCAGTTCTGTGTCAGATGAAGGACAATTTAACAAGCTCCTCGTTTAATGATTTTTAGCTAACACTTGTTTCACATCGTTTATAGGGTTTGAATTGTGTAAAAAAAGTGTTCTTCTTGCAGATTGATGAGTCCGACCAGCGCCACCTCTCTGCACTGAGTCCGACGTGTGGTTGTTGGTCGTGCAGCGTGAGCAGGTAGGTCGCATCAGGCCGTACAGTAGAAAACAAACATCATAAGCTGTGGACTTCTAAACCCCGCGGTTTGGTCGTACAGTTTGTGCTGTAGCTGCGTGCAACGATTGGAAATATCCTACAGTGTTTGTCCGGCTTTAGCAGAAATATAGATGAAAATAATCAGGGCTGACTCCTCTCAGTTTTTGGGTTTAAGGATAGAGCAAATTAAAGTCAAAAACCAATCAGGTTTCAGGTTTTTAGGTTTTTTACTGTAGTTTTAATTAAACCCGACAATATTTGTGATGTGAAGATCATGAAAGATTAACTGTTTAGTCACAGTCCTTGTGAATACCCATGTGTCTCTTCATATCTCCATGCTGTGAAAATCCTTTACCGCAGACGCTGCACACAAACGGTTTCTCCCCTGAATGGACCCTCGTGTGGTTTTCCAGTTGGCACTTTTGATAGAATCTGCTTTTACAGACGTCGCAGCCAAACGGCCTCTCCTCTGAGTGAACTCTAACGTGTCGCTCCAGCTGGATTTCCTTCCCGAAACGTTTACTGCAGTCGCTACAGCTAAAAGGTGCGGTGTGAACCTCCATGTGGCTTTTTAGATTATGTTTTAGTGAGAATCCTTTGTTGCAGACGGTGCAGGTGAACTGCTTCTCTCCTGTGTGAACATGCATGTGTCTCTTCAGCGTCTCCTGCAGTGAAAAGCCTTTACTGCAGACGGTACAAACAAACGGTTTCTCTGCCGTGTGAATCCTCATATGCTTTTTAATATTTTCCTTCCTTTTAAATCTTGTACCGCAAACATCACAGGAAAAAGGTTTTTCCACTGAATGGACCTTGAGGTGAGTTTTAAGGTTGGTCTTTGCATGAAACCTTTTACCACAGTCGTCGCAGGAAAACGGTCTCTCCCCAGTATGGAGTCTCATATGCGTCTGAACAGAACTCTTTTCTTTGAATCCTTTCCCGCAGACATCACAGCTGTGTTCTCTCTCTGCCGTGTGAGTCATCAGATGTAATCTGATGTGAGCGTTACGTTTGAAACTCTTGCCACAAACATGGCAGCAAAATGGCTTATCTTCCACAGTTCCAGCAGATTTAGATGTTTTAACTTTTTTGTTGGAAGTCTTCTCAGTTTGTAGAGAAGGAAAAACTGGATCTGGGTTCTGGTCTGGTTCTAGGGGTCCAGGATCGTCTCCAGCAGGTTCTGTTTCCATCTGATCAGCCGGGCTGCAGGCTGGAGTTTTAGTTTCTCTCTTTTCGTCACTTTTGATCTGATGAAGCTCCAACATCTGAGGTTTCTCTTCATCTTCAGTCTTCACAGTGAGCTGCTCTTCCTCCTCACCGATCCAGACTTCCTCGTCTTCCTCCTTGATGTGGGGGGGCTCTGGGTCCTGCTGGTCCAAACCGGGGCTCCCGTCATGGGGGACCACTTTAATCACCAGCATCTGATGGACTGCAGAGATTAAAACATGCAAACATTCAATGATTGCTTCTAAACCGTTTT
>NW_015150769.1:873947-878937 GCF_000732505.1 Cyprinodon variegatus | reverse complement strand
AACTGGAAAGTGACCTGAGATGACATGATGGGAATTGGAGCAAGATATAAGGATAAAACATTTGGTAAATAGACTGTGAAAATGATCATATTCACCAGATTTGATGAACTAGAACTAGATTACTCCCTCAGTGTCTGAGGAGTCATTTCCTCCTTATTGTTTTCTTTCAAAGATTATTACAGAGACTTTGCATTAAGATCAATATGTTCAACCTCTTGTTGTATTTAATTTTTTTTGCCTAAATCCACTCTGTTGGAAAAGTGAGGCTCACTTACGGAGGTCTTTGCTGTCGTCTGTCTGCTCCTCCTCTAAGGAGGAGGCTGCTGGTAGGGATGGCTCCACATTGGGCCCTCCAGGGTCTTCCACTTCCAACTTCATCATCCTCACAACCATGAGCTGCTTTTTCCAAACCCTGGATAGCGCCTTTTGTTCTGGTCCGTCATGGTTTCAGCCATGAATCATCAACAAGGAGTCAGACTCATCAGCATCTGATCCAATGAAGAAGAAAATGCAGAGTGAAGCAGAGAGGAGAGTCTGATCACTGATCAGCTCTCTGCTCTTAGCTTTAGCGGGGCTAACTGCTAACAGAGGCTAATTACTTTCTGTAAATGAAGCATAGAGTTAATTATAATCACAGTGGTTTTAAAACAACCAAAGACTCAAAGACTAGAGAATAGTGAAAGTTAATGAGGCATCATGAAGCCAAACTATTGATGCTGCGCTGATTCTGTCTCGCACAATACTGACACCTGCTGGACATTTACAGACACTACAGGCAGCTGATTGGACAGAATAAACTGAATGGAATGATATCATTTAAATTATTGTGGGTTATATTGTATTATTTTATATCTATGTTGAAATTGAAAATGTCTGATATTCTTAGATACAGCCAATAAATTATGTAAACATTTATTATAGGGTGAGATTTTAGGGGAAAATGTGAATGAGGATGCTGCTGGACTAGGATTTTAAATTACAATAAATATAGTAAAATGAGTAAATAAACTAAGAGTCAATTTGAGATTAATCTAATTCATATAAGTTGAGTGATAACTGAAGAGGATTAGGGCCACTGAAAAAATTAAAACAGTAAATTGATTTTTAAATTTTGTTTGAATAAAATATGGGAGAAAGTCAGAATTCTGATTTTTCCCCCCCCCCTATATTGTACTAAAATAAAATCTAATCCTCTTTGGTACTGAGAGGAAAATGATGACTCAACGAGAAAATAAAAATAAAAAACGCAACGTCTGAAATGTTCCTATTCCTTTTAAAGTGCTCCAGAATTCTTGATCATTTTAATGATAAACTGTATTTTTTGTTTGTTTGTTTTTTAGCAGAAGCATGATGTTGACAGAATGTTTTTAAACACAGTTTAGTATTGCAGCTTTAGAACAAAAAAATAATCTATCCTGGCTCTAATGCTCCGCCTTAATTGTGTGTAAAAATATGTTTACTTTTTTAAATCTCCCTCTGGCCACTAGGGGGTGCTGTAGCCACTTCCCGCGGCCATGCAGGCAGTCAGTTAGAAGCAGCTCCTTCCATGACTATCTTGAAATTGAGCTCATAGAGCATGAGCTCTATGAGGGTTAATGGAGCCATCGCTAGTAGAGAATATAGACTGATAGGATGAGATTATTATTATTTCTACCTGGTTTGAAGCTTCCTGTTCTGTAATCTGATGCAGAGCAAAGACCGCAGCAGCTGCAGGCTCCTCTGCTGGAAATCAGTTTCCTTCTGACCTAAAATCCACATCGATCATTAGAGTCACATGTTAGAGAAGACACGCAGGTTTCCCTCAGTCTGAACGCCACAGTGACAGGATGCTAAGTTAGCAATAGCTGCTTACCGTCAGAGGAAGCTAGCAGCTGATCAATAATCTGAAAGGAGCAACAAAAAAAGCTTTGATTCAATGGAAAGATTTGGCTGATGTGGAAATAAAATAATCCGGAGGTTCAAAAGCTTCTGCCTGCAGATCAAAACAACAACAACCTCCACCGGAAACACATGCGACCAACGGAGGCTGATTTTCAAAATAAGAGCCTGGAAAGTAGCTGACAGTGTTGCCAGATGGAGTGGAGGTTTTCCAGCCCAACATCTGTTAAAAAACGCCAAATCACACAACGAACCACCCAATTAATACATTATTATATTTACTGTGTGAACATGAACACAGTTCAGTACAACTATATTCAACACTACATGTCAAAATACGCTACAATCCAACAAAATGTGCCCAGAGCTGATCTCCATGAACCGCTCTGACCCACAGCCATGTCAGACCCACTGATCTCTATCTATTCCCTGATTGCCTGTTGGTAGAACAGGGTTGGAGTGAAGCCACCGGCCGCCATATTGGTACTCCCTAGTTAGACCGGTCACAATGTAAACAATCTGTGCGCTACAGCATCGAACAACAATTTTCAGGGACTGAAGACTTTTAAAATAAAGATAAATTCATCACTTTGACACAGACTGGCTGTTTCATAGCTTAGAATTAAACTTAGAATAAAAAAAATAGGCCCATCACATTGCAGAGTCATTATGAAGTCATTGAAGTTTATTTATCATGTAATATAACACATTATACAAACCCATCACAATAAAATTAATGTGTTAATGGAGCAAAATAATACAGATGAGCCAAAAGTGCTAAATTGATGATTTAAATGTGATATACATGGATGTATTACATTGTTATGGTAATTACATCTTAAATGTCTGGTTATGAGTGTTATCTATATATCTATATCTATACCAGGTTATATGATGATACCAGGGTCTAAGAGGAGAGCTGAAGAAAACCTGGAAGGTCAAGGCATCAGATGCAGTTTACTTCATTCCAAGCAAGCTGCATCTCAGTTCCTTACATAATTTCAGTTTAGGCTGGTCTCAGAACTAAATATTTACTAGTAAACAAGGTTAAAGAGGTTTCCTTTAAGATTATTCACCTCTGTTACTCAGTCAATCATTTTTTATATAATATAAAATAGACATTGATTCCACTGGCACTTTCTGCAACATTTACTCTGAGTCTGTCCCTCACCTGTTGGTCCTGAAGGAGGCTACAGCAGGTTTCTATGGCAAGCTATTTGTCGCTTCATTCTGGACAATGTTTATGACAAATTTGGACGTTTTATTTGGAATCACAAAATATAAAAAATAAATTTCTGACCATTTCTTCTCATGTAATGTTTCATTACTGTTGGCCAAGATTTATATCCACAAACCTAAAATTATTATATGTAAACCCTCATGTATCTCTTTTTAAAGAAAGAAACAACTTATTTTTCTACCTTTTCCTCCTCCAATAACAAAAAGGCTGCTAAAGCTTTATCTTTATGCTCTAAATGTTAAGTATTTATGTAATCCCTGTATGCTTCTATGTGTAGATCTACTAACTGTTACTATGTTTACTTTTATTCAGTTATTTTTTATTTATTATTATTATTGTTGTTCAAACTCCTGGTAATTATTCACTGGAAATTGTAATTTATTTAACTTTTTAATGAACTTTATTTAAAGAAAGTACAAACAGGTACGGCAATAACAACAGTATAAATCTGTGGAAGGCGTAGAGCCAGATTTCAGAATGGAAATAAAAGGCAAGATTGATAAGGAAAAAAAAGATGAAAAAAGAAAGAAGGAATGACTGATAATAATGAAATAACTATTACCATGGCAACAAGGGGATTCATGTTAGGATTGATGAACATTGGTGGGCAAACCCATCAGTATTTCAGTCATGTATTCGTATACATTTAAGAGATTTCAAATTTAATTTGAATTCAGATTTAAAAAAAACGTTAAAGATTGGAGATGGTCTCAAGATTATTTGTTTATGAATAAAGAATTTTACTAAATTAGGTAACAACAGAGTTCTACAGTTTTGTTTTTCAATAATATTCCAAAAGTGACCGCTAGAGATAAGATTCAGGAAGTGCAATTTTTGATATGATCCAATTTTGAAAGCAATTGTAGAAACTGTACTTATTTTTGTATCGTAAAGAATGTTCTAATAAAATTTCTTTTTAAAAATCAACTTTAATCGTTGATAAACAATGCCTGCCATGTGACCTAGCCTTCTGATTCTCAGCCAATCAGCGGCCTTCCTGTCTGAGCTCCAGCCAATCAGCGGCCTTCCTGCCTGAGCTCCAGCCAATCAGATTGTCCGCAGCGCTATTTGAACGCTGCCAGCCTGTCGCTTCATGAACAGCCTCCTGCTGCAGCTACAGTCGCTCTCTGCTTGTTTTTCTGGGTTTTTCCGCCTGATTTCTTCTCCTCATGGCCGCCATGGAGGTTCGAGCTGCGGTGAGTCTCCAGCCCGTCCGTCCCTGTCCTCGTCTCTCTGTGTCCACCTTGTCCAACGTGTCTCGGTGTGTTGCAGCCGCTGCAGGCCGCAGAGGAGCCTCTGAAGAAGGGGAAAAGCTCCGCAGCGGCTCCCAGTAGAGCTGCTCTGGGAGAGATGACCAACCTCCCCGCAGCTGAGGCCAACATGAAGGTAACACCTGGAACACCTGGCTGGGTTCAAAGCACGCAGGCTGAGCAGGGAAGGCCGTTTCTATGGAGGCTTAAAGGGGACAAATTAAATATTTCTCAAACTATTCAGTGCCACATTAAACATTCCATTTATTTCGGTTTAAAAACAATTTATTGATTCCTAAGAGAAACTAAACTGATGCTGCTTTCCGTAGGACGAATCTCCTCTAGTTTGAATTTGATGCGTTAAATAATTTTTATTGAGATATTCCATAAGTTGCTTTTCTTTAAGTTGTAGGAAAATCATATTTAAAATAATTCTGGCTTAAACATGTATGTTTAAAAAAAAAAAAAATCCTGTTTTAAAATCAGTTTTTTTCGTTATCTTCTGCAGGCCAGTTAGTTCTACATCAGCCTGAACACCTAAATTCGGCCAATCATATATCAGCGCTCATCTGTCAATCAAATGTTTTCGGTCATAGCATCTTGATTCATGTGTCGCAGCTAA
>NW_015150769.1:871701-873552 GCF_000732505.1 Cyprinodon variegatus | reverse complement strand
ACCTGCTAGCACTAAGATGCTAACTGGTTAGCAAGATGCTTCCGGGACACCGGCTACAATCAAAATTGCTTGTGAACCTTCCGCCACAACAATCCCGCCCCCCTTGATAATCGACCAATCACATTCACTTTGTTCACTCGTTGGGCATCACTCAGGAGAATTTGGAAATGCAACAGTTGGAACGGCCGCTTCCATCATTCATTGACCCCAAAGAGAAACTGATTGATGCTGCTTGCTGTAAAACAAATCTCCTCTAGCCTTTTATACATGTTTGAATTTGATTCATTAAATTAGATTTGGTTTTTGTTTTTAAATGTTGTTTAAATATGCATGGATGATGGTTTGAATAAGTTCACGGTTACGATGCTCGATGGAGCCATGAAATAAATGGATGATGAAATTATGTTGATTAAAAAGACAAATTAATATTATTTAAAAGGTATATCTATTCCACATTTAATACTTTATTTTATATATTTTTTTAAATAAAAGGATTATTCAGAGTTGCATTGATTTTAATTTTGTCCCTTCTAACCCTCCATATCCTCCAGTTTTCATCTCCTCTCTAGGAGGCTTCTAGCAGAACATTTCTCCCTCATATTGACTGACAGGATGTGGGCGGGCCTCTGGTTTGTTTTTTGCTCCCACAGGATTTGGAAATGTTAAACCAGTGATGATCAAATGAAGCTGCTGCTGAGGGAGATGTTTACTGATGATCTTCTCTGTAAGAACAGCAGAGAGTCATTTAAGATTTAGACTCTGCATCACAGTGACGTCAACCTAAAATGCTGCATAATTGCACTTTTTTTTTTTCTTTTTTTTTTTCTCCCACATTGTTTACATTTGATCACTGCTGCACTTTAAAAAATGGAAATATCATGAAAGCTGTACTAAACCATATGTTTTGTATACAGTCTTTGGATACGAAACAAAGATTGAACTGAACTCTTTTCTTCAAACTTCTCTTCAGCTCAGAGGATGACTGAATATTTTATTGTGTTGCTCTGGATGAAGGAACTCTGATGAAAACGCTGCTGCTGGTTTGGGTTCTTCCAGTGGATCCGTCCAGCCTGGGATCCAGTTCCAGTCTAACGGCTCTGATGTTTCCACAGAGGAGGGCAGCATCTAAGAAGGCCTCCAGCTCCCAGAAACCTAAACCGG
Organism: Cyprinodon variegatus; assembly: GCF_000732505.1. Taxonomy (NCBI): domain Eukaryota; kingdom Metazoa; phylum Chordata; class Actinopteri; order Cyprinodontiformes; family Cyprinodontidae; genus Cyprinodon; species Cyprinodon variegatus. The sequence goes on along the minus strand of NW_015150769.1, from coordinate 872,391 downwards.
CCCAGGACCGTGGGGGTGTGGTCCAGGTTCCCGCCGCCGCTCCGCTTCCCGCTCTTCCAGAGGAGTCGGCCGATGCGTCCATGAAGGAGGAGCAGGAGCTGTGCCTGGCATTCTCTGGGACGCTGCTGGCGGTGCAGGATGTGGACGAGCGGGACGCAGACGAGCCTCAGCTCTGCTCTCAATATGTCAGAGATATCTACGCCTACCTGCACCTCCTGGAGGTAACCTCCTTCCTGCTGCCGCACGGCCGCCGCTGACGTCACTCTGACCTCGCCGTGTCTCATCAGGTGCAGCAGGACGTACGTGCCGACTACATGAAGGGCTTAGAGATCACGCCGCAGATGAGGGCGATCCTCGTTGACTGGCTGGTTCAGGTCCACTCCCGCTTCCAGCTGCTGCAGGAGACCCTGTACCTCACCGTGGCCATCCTGGACCGCTTCCTGCAGGTGAGCCCAACCAGAACCACCTCCTCTCCCCTCGCTCGCCCAGATCTGACCCTCTGCTGCTGCGCCGCAGGTCCAGCCGGTGTCCCGGAGGAAGCTGCAGCTGGTCGGGGTCACGGCCATGCTGGTGGCCTGTAAGTACGAGGAGATGTACTCCCCGGAGGTAGGAGACTTCGCCTACATCACAGATGACGCCTTCAGCAAGCCTCAGATCCTGGAGATGGAGCAGCTGGTCCTGAGGAGGCTG
>NW_015150769.1:861536-869576 GCF_000732505.1 Cyprinodon variegatus | reverse complement strand
AGGGATTGCTGAAGAGTCAATGAGTCGATGCAATCAGCTGGTTTTCCTTAGATAGAAAACTTTGAATCAATCTGACTGGTTGAACTGGAAAGTGACCTGAGATGACATGATGTGAATTGTTATAGAAATAGAGTGAATAGAATTCTGAAGGCTTCTCCTCTTCCTCAGACGCCCACCCAGCAGCATTACTCCACCTACGATGAGGCCCACCTGAAGCCAATCATGCAGCACCTGGCTAAGAACGTGGTGATGGTGAACGAGGGGAAGACCAAGTTCCTGGTGAGTCTCTGATCCGTCCAGCCTGCCGCCGCCGTGTGAACGGAGCGTAAATGTTGCTGTTCCTGCAGGCCGTGAAGAAGAAATACTGCAGCAGCAAACTGATGAAGATCAGCCTCCTTCCTCAGCTGAGCTCCTCCATCATCCAGAAGATGGCAGCTCCTCTCATCAAAGCCTCCTGAGACCATTTTTTAATTTATTTTTTTTAATTTAAGCGACTTTATCACTTGCACTTTAATGGACTTGTTCTCTGAGCCGGGCCGACCCGCTGCTCTACTGGTTCTGTTTTAGAGGTCCTGTTTTGTTAATTTTTAGCTGTTCAGCAGAAACTGTGGCGAAATGTGAGTCTTTGCTGGATTTTCAATAAAGTTTAAATTCCTGGAAGGTTTCCCCTCTCTCTGTCCAGAACTTCCTGAATCCAAACCTAAAGCTGCCATATTTTCAATCGTTGCACGCAGCTACAGCGATGAAACCGCGGGGTTTAAAAGTTCACAGCTCACTATGTTCTCGCACGCTCTGATGAGATCTACCTGCTCACATTGCACGTCTAAAAACCACACATCAGACTCGGCGCAGAGAGATGGCGCTGGTCGGACTCTTCCGTCTGGAAGAAGAACTCCATTGTTAGCGACTGCACAGTGCTGGAGGTTCTGGTAAATCTGCTCCTAGCTTTGCTTCAGCAGCAGGATTGTCTACGATCACGACGACCACCTGAATTTCAGTTTGGTTTTTTTCCTCCTGATTCCTGATCAGGAGTTGGCCGTGAGAGGCTGATCGTTATTTCCTGTCTACTACACAATGAGGCTAAAACTCTGCAAAAAAAAAAGGTATATTGTACGCCTGGCTTAACGGAACATGTCGTAGCAAAGGTCAGCAGTGGTTTAGTTGGGCTCTACCTGCTGATCAAAGAAGCAGAACATCCTCCAGAGGCTCTGATGTCTGTTCCTCTGTAGGATGTCTAAGCTGACCTGAGATCTGAGTGTGACGCTGTTTGACAAGGTAGTGAATGCAACGCATAGGGGCGCTGCACTAGAGGGCAGCCTCAATACCCCCTCTAGAAAAATAGATTTTCTGTATTTAACAGCATCAAATGATAACGAGTGTCGGCACTGATTCTCCTTCACCTCCTATCGCTCTCCTCTCCACAAAGGGATTCATTTCCTCATTCAAGAGAAGCTTGGTTTGGTATTTCCAAATTTGGAAAACATACATCAAAACATACCTTTGTTGAAATATGACCAACAATGGTTTGTCCCAGTTAGCAGTGATCTTTATTAAAAACATTATGGGACGATCTATTTCATTTCATGCTATACTTGACAAATGGGCAAGTGCCAAGGCACTGAATATAACTGTTTAAATGTGGGGCGACGTGTTCACATCCACCGCAAAAATATGTAGTTTTACCCCTGAGTGGAAGAGAGGTTACCTGGGACTGCTGCTCTCTGGCAGAGGATCCAGATGAACCATCAGTTAAGGTCTCAGCTTCCACAGACCTTCACTCGCTTCTCTGCAGCTACCTGATGGTTCATCAACCCTCCGGTGCTTTTAAAGGCATGAAAGCTTCCTAACCAGAGCAGCCATGAATCGGACACTTCCTGATGGTTCTTCCCAAAGATTTTCCACAAAGGATCTTAACAGGGATCAGACCTTTTCTATCTCTGCTTCTGTCTCCTTGAACCCATCAGCCTCAGCAGATTCCTGAGACGCTGGTAGGAGGCAGCCTGATGCCTGCCTGAGGGTGTAGGGGTGCTGCAGCAGCCCTTAGTGGTGAGACGGTGATTTAAAAACAAACCATTAAAAAAAGCTTTGCTCAATTTTACTAATTAATTTAGCAAATTTTGGGAAATTATTTTTTGATTCTTTTTACCGTTACATGTAACTGGATTTTAATTGAATTATGAGGCCTAATAATCAAAAGTTCAAGTTACGTTGTCATGGCAACATCAAGCAAGCTAGAGGTGTGGTCTCCCACTCTTGGCATCAGACTAATGTACCTAATCTGATGATAGAAACGCGGTTCGGATTCGTCGGCTTATGAGACTTTATCGCCACGACCTCAGAGTTCGCCCAACATTTGGACACCTGGAACCAGGCAGGGCCCCCCACCTGGAACCAGGCAGGGCCCCCCACCTGGAGCTCAGAGTAAGAGCACGGTGGCGGCGTGCACTTTAATATCGATCAGTGTAGTTTAATGTAACCATAGTATTTTAGAGTGATTGTCTTCTTTGTGTAACTGTTAATGTTTAAATAGGTTTGCAGAAAGGATTAGAGCTAATAAACAGTGACTCAGCAAATACAGATATAACTTTAATAGAGTGATGTGTGTACAGGGGCACTGCCATGAATTTGGGGCCCAATGAAAGACAGTGATATTGGCCCCCACCCCCCCCCAAAACAGAACCATTAGGTATGCTTTAAAACTGCTATAAAGATAAATAGAAGGGCATCATTTACATTTTCCTTGTTTTTTTTCTGTAAAATTTAAATGAGGGAATTATGCTAACAAAAAAAGTTAAATTAAAATTTACTTTAAACTTGATTAAAAATAAAAAAATAACAGCTTTAGAACAAAAAAAATGTATCCATGTACACATGAAAAGAAAATGGGTTTTTTGTATTTTGAACATATATCCCTGTTTTGTTTTGCTAAACATTTAAGCAAAGAACAGATTATATTTATGCTGCCCCCCCTCAGTAAAGGGCCCTCGGAATTACCCCCCCTTCCAAAGTACTTCCAGCAGCCCTGGTCTGATGCACCTTAGAAGGTGTGGAGCGGAAAACCCCAAAAACCTGCAGGAGCTGGATAGGAGCTGACAGCCATGTTCACGTAGACCAGCTCATTCCAGACAAATGATGCAATACTCCTGTTGTTCCAAAGGGGGCAGCACCTCTGCTCCAGTCCACCTGCGAAAAGCAAAGCCTACAGCCTCCGACTTCCCTGGAGCTCCAGGAGAGCATGCGCGAAATGATTAAATTCAGAGGAACAAAACATGCGATAATAAAGACGTCATTAAATCTCCACTTCAGCATCAATCACACATTTCTGACCAAATATTTTCTTCTCGTTTTGGATTTTTGAAATGAGGATAATTAGGATCATAGAAAATTGGTTTGTTCTTTACCTCCAAACTCAGCATCTCTCCATCCATGCCTGAGTGGCAGGAGGAGAAACACAGCAGCACTCAGTGAATATTAACCAGCAGCTACTTCAATGTTTAACTAAAAGTTAGGAGACGGTTTGGTTAAAAAAAAAAAAATTAGAGATCATACCACTGAAAAATCTGTTCATTAGACATTCGGAGATTTGTCAACTAAAAATGGCAACAAATTGTAAGTTTATACAAGTCAGTAATATAATGCAAGACGCTGAGAAAACATAATTTGTTCTTGACTAGTTAAAAAAGCTTGGCTTCTCAGAGGACCATGACTCCCAGTTACAGGTTAAAATTAACTGGTTTTCTTATTGAACAGACAGAATCAGACTGCAGAGCTTCTATGGATCTTGAAATTTAGTTTCTGGCATCATATTAGTAGAATTTTTTAAGAATAGAAGCAGGGAGAGCTGCAGATTTAAAGGGGAAACAGATTTACTGGGATGTGCAACATGAAATAAAATATATCTCCAAGTTTACCACAAAGTTTACAAGAAAGAAATCTGCTATGTTATATTTAAAATGAAGCATATCCAGATTTTTCTGGATGGATGGAAATGAAATTGTACTTCTAGGGATGCATGATATATTGATTTTGGCATCAGAATCAGCTGTTATTCGTTATTTTTTTATACATTAAAGTTTTTCGGGTGCTCTATATATATATATATATATATAATGTGCTAAAAGGCATCTCTCTGACGTCTATAAATATAAGTTATTATGGTTCTCTTGCGTTCTCAACAATAGGAAAGCTTTCAATAAATAGATGTTTGAGCTCATTTTTGGAAAATACAAAAACCTAATGGAAGCGTTCAGGTGGGGTAACTGTAGGTCCATCAGCCCCCACCCTTAGAGCGCCCCCACCAACTTGCATCACAAAGCTAAACCCTTGTTCTCATCAGTTTTAAGCTGCAATTAGAAGGGAAAAAACTATTAAGATAACTAATGATGTATAAACAGACTAAAATGCAAAAACGTGAAAATATTGAACATGGAGTAAAAGTGGTGGGTAATACTGTACAAAGAGCAGCAGTACTACATTAAAAAAAATCAGTCAGAAGGTTACTGAATTATCTGATTTATTTATAAAATATCTCATAAAAAAACTTAAGAATTGTGTCTTTATTCATTATAATAATAAATCAGTTGAATGGAAAATAATCCTCTTCAGGTTTTGCTGCTTTATAGTATTTATTTTGACGACAGCTTAGCAAAGCAAATAAGAGTTAAAATTGAAGCATCGGGGGGGGGGGGCAGGTTAACAAAGAGACTCCAGTTATCCTGAGACCGGATCGTCCTCCTGCAGGAAGTGAGATGAAGAATAATACTGTTAGCAGGCTGGCTAATCACTAGTTCCCAGATGCAGCCTGGTGAACGGCCATGTGCCGCTTCAGATTTCCACTTAATGAAAACGATTTCCTGCAAACATCACAAACAAACGGTTTCTCCCCTGAATGGACCCTGGCGTGGTTTTCTAGTTGACACTTTTGATAGAATCTGCTTTTGCAGACGTCGCAGCCGAAAGGCCTCTCCTCTGAGTGGACTCTGGCGTGTCGCTCCAGCTGCTTTTCCTTCACAAAACGTTTACCGCAGTGGCTACAGCTAAAGGGTGCGGTGTGAAGCTCCATGTGGCTTTTCAGATGATGTTTCAGTGAAAATCCTTTCCCACAAACACTACAAAGGAACCGCTTTTCGCCTGTGTGAATGCGCATGTGTCGTTTTAGACCCTCCTGATGTGAAAATCTTTTACTGCAAACACTGCAGACGCACAGTTTCTCTCCTGTGTGGACATGCATGTGAGAATTTAGACTGTTTTCAAGCGAAAATCCTTTACGACAAACTTTGCACACAAACGGTTTTTCTGAGGCGTGAATCCTAAAGTGTTTTTTTAGAGTTCCCTGTCTTTTAAACTTAGCCCCACAGACATGACAGGAAAACGCCTTTTCTACTGCATGGACCTTTAGGTGGCTTTGAAGAATTGTTTTTCGATGAAACTTTCTGCCACAGTCAGCACAGGAAAAAGGTCTCTCTCCAGTGTGAAGTCTCATGTGAGTCTGCAGAGAACTCATATCCTTAAACTTTTTCCCACAAAGCAAACAGCCATGTTGTCTCTTTCCAGAGTGAATCATCATGTGTAATTTACTTGAAGTTTTATATTTGAATGTTTTGCCACAAACATTGCAGCCAAAGCGCCCCCCCACACGGAGTCCGATCTCAGCCAAAGGTTTGAAGGGTAGTTTAGATTTGGCCGTCTTCCTTTGTTGGGAGGAAGTTTCTGTGTCTCTCTGCTCCACTGAGCAGCTCGTTGAAGCTTTTGTCTCGCTTTTCTCTGCAGCTTTGATCATTTGAATCTCTACTGATAAAGTTTTATCCTCTTCTTCACTCTTCACAGCCAGCTGCTCTTCCTCCTGACTGATCCCAGATTCCTCCTCCTCCTCTTTCACCTGAGCAGGTTGTGGGTCCAGCTGGTCCAAACCGGAGCTCCAGTCATCAGGAACTTCATCTTTTATCAACGCAACCTGATGGACTGAGAACATTGACACATAAAGACATTAATATTTGGCTGCAAATAAAGATGAGCATTCATTTTTTTAAGAGCTTAAAGTCTGAGTGACTGATAATAAAATCCATTCCCTCCATTTTCTCTCGTTTAGTCGTTGTCAGGGTCGCGGGGGCCGGTGCCCATCTATGGCAGGCTATTACGCTTTTCCACTACCCTCCGAAAATTGATCCGTGCCGAGCTCGGTTCCTTACAAGCGTTTACGCGCCACTCTAGCACGGTTCCTCGCCTCCTAGTGGCGATTTATGGTACTACTGCTCTCTAGAGGTAAACAAGCAAACAAACATGGTGTAACATTCAGGAAGTTTGCTTTTAATTGTTATATTTCTTTGTATGCGTAGATGTAACCCATAGCACATAAGGCCCTACTTCCGGGTTCACTCTGAGAGTAGTGCGCCCTGTCCCTTTAAAAAGGGGGCGGATCCCTGACCCAAACAGATTGCTCCACAGATGCTAGAGCCAACGCTGCTCCTCGCTGTGGCTTCTCTGTTGTTTTTAAAAAAACCCGCCTTGACACTCCACCGCTGTTTAATTTACTCTGATGCCTTCACCATAGATCACTTTAGCTTCTTTCAACTCGATTTACAACTCATAACCTGGTGGACATTCCCTATATCCTCTCCCAAATCATCTACCCTTCGGTCAGGTTTTTTTTTTTGTGTGTGCTGTTCCTTTGACTGTCCACCGGGTGGCGAGCTACCAGAGAACCACCGCTACAGTGTGGTAGGAAAAAGTTTCTTACAAACCCGGATCCTCTGAATTTGGTTTCCCAATGGACCTCATGAACTGTGAACCTGTAACTAATTGAACTGAAGAGTGTAAATGTTTTTTGGGGGGGGTCTTGGGTTTTTTTTTTTCTTTTGAAATTATATTGATCATCTAATTTGTGTTTGTATATTCTATCAATTCATATCCATATAAATCATATAATATAGCTCATTAACATGTATATGTAACCAATACTCTTTCTGTTAGAAAAATAAATATAAAACTATTAATTATAATTTTCTTTGTTGTGCTTATTCACACCCCTTGACTCTGCAGCCGAATCTACTTCAGAGCTCATTTAGCAGTCAGTCAAGCCCAAGTGTTACATAGAGTCAGGTGCAGAAGGCAGCCTTTGGTGAATTTACCTGACAGAGTCGGCTTTTGGGAAGTGGAAACGACAAACGATCATCGAATCAGGGCTTCCAGACGCAGGAAACAACGACAGACATTGAGGTTCATCACACTGCTAAGCAGAATCATCAATGGAAATCGTGCGGCGCGGTAGGGAAGCTAGGATTTAATGAATGATTACGGAGGCTGACTGTAAGGAGATGACACGGTCTGCTCTTTATTATCTGAGAACCGAGCCAGAACTGAACCGCGCCGAGCCCAACTGATGAACTAGAACCATGTTAGCGCGGTTCGGTCATTTCTGCCGCGGTCCGGTTTAGTTTGGCGTGACATTTATACTCAACAGTTATCTCAGTCCATCACAGGGAAACACAGAGACAAACAGGACAAACATCCATTCAGACGCACACCTAAGGAGGATTTAGAGAAGCCGGTTAACCTAACTCATGTTTTAGGACTGTGGGAGGAAGATGGAGTACCCGGAGAGAAGCCACACATGCTCAGGGAGAACATGCTAACTCCATGCAGCAATAATAATAATATTAACAAATACGATTAAGTTTAGAACAAACACTCTGAATAAATTTATTTCAATTAGCTCAGAAAGAAACACACTTAAAATCTATCATGAAAATCAGAAGCAAACATCTTTCTTTTCTATGACGTAATACAGCCAAACTATGAGATACAGGTTTTAAACTATGAAAATCACATCATGAATAATAATGACAGAATTAGGTGCAACTAATGATTATTTGGCAAATTGATTAATCTGTTTTTTCGATAAATCGATTAATAATCAGATAGAAAAAGGCTCCTTAAAGAAGATTTTTCACGAAATGAAACCAGGTGAAACTCAAACTTTTTGACTTGAGGAGTTCTGGATAGAGCAGATTGACATACAAATTTTTTTTTATTTTTATCCTA
>NW_015150769.1:855035-860476 GCF_000732505.1 Cyprinodon variegatus | reverse complement strand
AACTGAGCTCCAACTGGACAGATTCTCTCTGTTCTGCTGCAGCTCTTACTGCATGGTGTCATAAATGTGTAAACAAGGAGCCAGTTTGGAGAAAATCAGGAGTAAAAAGTATAAATATGGGTTCATATGTAGGTTGGAAAAGTTTAAAGTCCTCAGAAGAATGTGCGCCCATGTAAAGTAGAGATAGTTAAGTAGAGTTAGTGAGTAAAGATACTGAGGATCTCTGAATGTATCCAGATGTTGGTCTGACTGGTCAGTGAGGCGCATGGATCATAGATCTATGATCTATAGACCATTAAATGTTTGTGTTTGGCTGTTATTATTTTTCTGTGGCGTCTTACTGAGATCTTTGCTGTCTTCCGTCTGCTCCAGCTGTGAGGTGGAGGCTGCAGGTTCAGGGGTCACCAACCCGACTCCTCCTCCAGGATCTTCAGCTTCGACCTTCATCATCTCAGGCATCTTCGCTCCACGTGAGGTTTCCCTTTAATAAAATTAGGGGTACCTTTTTTTTAATTATTATTATTCTAACCATCATATAAAACAGAGATTTTATCTGCATCAGGTGTATATAAAGCTGAAAAACCTGGAGAAGCCGACTCAGGTTGCTTCCATATTTATAGAAAAGACATAAGAACAAAACAAGAACACAAAGAAAAATAAACACATTAGGGGTGTCTCATCTACGAGGATTAGGATCACTGGGAAAAAATATATTAACTGAATTCAGACTTTTTTTCTCAAAGTCTGACTTTAATGTCAGAATTGTGGATCTTGATATAGATTGGCACCATGAAGGCTGAGATGTGGAGCATTAAATATTTGGGAGAAAAGCTTTAATCATTTTTTTTTTTTATTCACTTGTAGTTATTCTCAGGTTATTCTCAGAGTGACAGCTTTCAGTCAAAGGTTTGGTTTCTCTCTCTAATCTCTCTGACCTCAGATGGACAATGATGTCCACTGACCGTCTATAAACACCATCACATTTAACTGACCGTGAGAAGCTAAAACAAGCTTTCAACATTTTAAACGTTGAAAAGCTTCTTTAGCTAAAGCTAACCAAGATGAACATTTCAGTTGGAGCTAAATAATCCCAGCGGTTCTAAACAAACAGGAAAAAGCGATATTCCCTAAAGAGCAGAGAATGGAGACATCAGAGGGTTTTACTTTATGCTATCTGCAGCTAGCATGTCAGGCTAACGCTGCTTCCTGAATGAGACCCAGAACCCAACCTGAGGAAAAACACCAGAGAGGCACAAAGATAGAAACACAATACCAGACACGCTTCTTGTTGTTTCTCCTCCTCCTCTTCTTCTTCTTTTAATGGCGGCTGGCAGGCGACTTATTGATGCGAATTACCGCCACCTACTGGGCTGGAGTGCGGATCGGGACGCTATTTATATATATATAAAGTCTTCCATATGAAGGACCAACTCTGCCATATTTAAAAATAAATACAGAAATAACAAAAAGTGAGACATAAATGTATATAACTCTTAATTACCTTCTTTATTTATTTGCCTTTGTAATATTTACCTTATTTATTTTTCTGTCCTTTATAATCTTCAACTTTATTTTTTAATTACTTATATTTTTAAGTAGGGGCGGATCTAGGAAAATATTTATGGGGTGGTGAGAGGGGGGGCAGGAATTTTTGAAGGGTGGCAACATATGGCTGTTGTTTATTCTTTATTTAATCACAGTTATAACAGTTTGTACAGTACGTGTTTCATGTGGAACAGTTCATATTAGGAATATATCATGTGATCTTACTGAATAGGAGATAAAAGTATAATAACATGACTTCAGGTGGGGCATTATCACAGGACAGGGATCTACTGCTGGGGTGGCAGCCAATAAATCTCTCTCTCTCTCTCTCTCTCTCTCTCTCTCTCTCTCTCTCTCTCTCTATATATATATATATATATATATATATATATATATATATATATATATATATATATATATATATATTTTCTATCAAAGAACTCTGAAGGTTAGCGCCTGATTTCAGGTCCTCAGATAAGGACCGGATGCTGATCGCTGAAGGAGCCAATAATTACACTGAATTAGATGTTTATTTACTTTATTATGTGTATATTTGATTTATTTTTCTTCTAGATGAACCAAAATGATAACTTTGAGACCAATTACCCCTTTGACTCATCAAATGAAACAGAGAAAGATATTCTGGAAAGCTTTAAGGATTATTTTTAGAATACTAAATGTTACATTAAAGTGTTGATGACACAATTTTCAAAGTTTCTAGTATTTTTTTGTAGACCAAAACATTAATATCAAGAAACAGGTTTTATCAAAAAAACCTCTGGCATTCAGAGAGCTGCAGCACCGCTCAGTGACTGAGAGAGAAAACAGGAGAGAAGTTTGCAGGAGAAGCTGGAACAGCTGCAGAAGTTTTCATGGATTTAGAAACAGTTTTTCCTTCACATTCTGTTTCAGCTTTTTGCTTCAGCCACCATAAAGATGGCGCCTGCTTTTCTAACTTTCCTAAGGATCCTAAACTGCTTTCAAAGTGACTGAAGCAAAATTAGATCAGGAGAACTTGGAACGCTCCAAAAGCATTTTCTTGTCAAAATGTTCCAAACACTGCTGTGCCGCCATCTTTACTTTTGTATAAAGACCCAGATGGACACACATAGACCTTCTTTAAATATTGTTCTCTTATTTCTCCTCTATTCCTATCCATCCGAGTAGAATGGAAATGTTTCATTTTGTTGTCATAAAAAAGAATGAATGAGTGAATGAATGAATTAATGACTTTATTTCAGACAACCATGTAAAATTGTAAAACTACCAAATGCAAACATTATCTATAACCAAGAAAGTATATACTGTAATTTTGTGCTATTGTTTGAGGGAGGAACAAAGAGGTGTAACGTTTTTAACCATCACCCTTCACCTTACTACGGTCCTTAACACCAAAGATCTTCCTGGTTCCCATTTAACTTAAGAGTCCATACTACACAAAAACCAGTAAGTGAGGAAATAAATTAATCAGATGATGCACATATAGACATACATATTCCCATTCACAACTTCAAGCCTGCAATTATTATCCACAGCCCAAGCAATCAGAACCAGTGCAAAAACACCTTTATCCCTGTTCACAATGAGTACCTGCTGCTCAGAAAGGCCTCAAACATTAACGGCCTTTTTCACCTGTCTGTTTCCCTCATTAGAGTTAGCTGCTTAGTTGAACTGGATTTGCTTTGTAAGCCTGCAGGAAGAGGTGCTGCATTCAGAGCCACTGGATGCGCCATCGCTGATAACTTTTTGAACCCCAAAGACTTCGGACCTTTGGAAGACACCTCTTCCATCCTTTTTGCACTTTGACGCCTCAACCTTCAGGATTGCCTGAGACCCTGAGAGCTGGTTTAGTCCAGTATCACCCTGAGCTAGGCTAACCTGGTTCCCATTCACGGCTCCTGCAGGGAGCATGCCTTTAATAAACATATTCTGAGAAGTAAAGACCAGGTTTTCATTGGTCCCCATGCTGTCCATCAGCACCATCTCTGGGCTCTGGGTTTGAGCTCTGTGCATCACTGTCTGACCTTGAACAGTAGCTACCTGGGATGACCCGATGTTAGTGCCGGTAACCATGAACATGACATTCTGAGGGGGCTGCTGAACAACATAGTGCACGGGCTGAATCACAGGTATGGCTGTAGAGTAGACAGGCTGCTGTTGCTTTAAAACTAGCATCCTGTTCTGATGTTCCATCCCTGCTTGTACTGAGTGCATCTCTTCCCTCACTGTGGCCTTGCTCTCCCTTATCTCACTATGCTCTGTTATTTCACTGGCTACAGTCTGCTGCACTTTGGATGAAGAGGACATCGCTTGGCTTGTCAACAAATCTCCCTCTGACATTTGAATTCTGCCTGAAGAATAGTCAGATAGGGGAGTATCCAATCTCGTTATCTCAGTTTGAGTTTTTTTGGCTCCACATATTTCAGCAAGTGTTTTAAATTTGATCCCAAGATCATCCAAGAACTGCATATCGTTGTCTAATGCGAGAGAACTGCAGCAGCCCACAGAGCCAGCAACGGAACCCTCGCCTTCATAGCCATACGCATGCGGGCCGTCCTCTTCTACCCCAAGGAGCTCATTTCCCCTGGTTTTCTGTTGGTAAAATAAGAAATCATCAGTTATTTTAATATTTGCATGAAACAAAAAGAAAAATCATCAACTTGAAATTCCATAATTACAAAATGTTCTTGAATTATGAACATTGTTCTGAGATTATTAAACACATAGAGAGAGGCAGCCATGTTCACCTCTCCAAACCCTGGAGGGGGTCAGAACTGCCGCTACATGCGGCTCTTTAGCGCCCCCCCCCCCCTTGCGGCTCCCTTTCAAAAATTTATGAAAATAGATTTTTTTGTTTGTGTATTTTAATATGGTGTGCAGGAGGTCAAACAAATATTCACTCTATTTTCCAACGTTGTAAAAATCTATATAATAAATAAATGTAAACATTTCTGTCAATGAAAATTTGCATCCTAGCCGTTTATATACTTCAGTTGTATTTACAACTTATAGTTTGGGAGCTGAACTGTCTTTAATTCACATGTGGAATTTGCTGATCAGTCCCTCAGTGCTTAAGGGGTTAATAAGCCCCGGTAAGCGTCAGTAGACCCCTCTGCCTATCTAATATTTTCACGATGTTCGTTATTAGAATCTACTCGCCAACAAGGCGCGTGATGCATGTTTTCTCTACAAACATTCTTCATTTAACTCTATCAAAAGTTCTGATTTGCTTGTGCAGAGACAGGGTGCACTGCTGATCTTAGAAAGATGATTGCAAAGATGTAATTGTTGGGATCCTGAGGTTTGCCCACCAGAGGGCGCCGAGGATTCCTTCCTGGGGATTTTTTGTTACTGTTGGGATCTGGGGTTCTGTCTACCTTTTCTCCACCAGAGGGCGTAATGGATCTCCTGAAGCTGGTGCTGACTTCACCAGCTGTTCTTCATCTGCTCATCAGGAGACCAGCATTTAAGTGGGCTGAGGACCACACTCCGGTGCCAGAGTGTTAGTCAGTCTCGGTACAGCAAACCCTGAGCCAACCTGTCCTTCTAATCCTTCGACTTCGAAATCTGAACCTGATCTTTTTGTCTTCTCTGTTTCCCAGGTTGAACCTGCCAGAAACCAGAAACCCCTGGAGAATTCCTCTGTTGGAGATCTGTCTGTCTGACCTCAGAAGAACCCTGGAGAACCAAACCTGCCAAAGATCTGCTAGCCTGCCCCCTGAAGAATCAGGAAGAGAAACTCAAACCTGGTGATCTGTAGTCTCTAAACCAAGCTCAGCCTCCACCAAGTTCACAGCCTGCCCCCACCCTGTGAACCCTCCTGGTTCCCTCTGCTGCCCCTCTGCTCAACCTCCTGAACTGTAAACCCAGTCGTGACCAGCTCTGGACCTGATTAC
>NW_015150769.1:851735-853035 GCF_000732505.1 Cyprinodon variegatus | reverse complement strand
ACTGGTTAGTGACGTCACGGGAAAAATGGCCGCTCCCAGACTAAAGTGATCGCAACGAAATTCATAATTCTATTTTTTTACTGATTAACCCTAAATTCATCAAATAACTGCGAAAATAATCGTTTTTATGTATAAATAATGAATCATTGATTATTCCTTGCTGACCGGAGTTCTCCTTTAAATGCTAATGAAATGTTTTCATCCATAATAGTGTTTATCTTTGGCCGTATTTGGTAACTCTAGCAACATTTAATTTTTTTTTCATGCTGTCAGAGATACTTTAATCACAGAACAACACCTGCTTTTAGCAAATGGTTTTTCTGGGTCAACGTTTCCAGAGGCCTTCTGGGATAAAAAAAAGAATTTAAGAAGTTTATTTCCTAAAGAACAGTTTTTCTCCCAGAGCTGTCTGTTTATTGAACTCTGATCCCACTCCGCTCACATATTAATAGACTCTCCTCCCCCTCCTCACACCAGCCACCATGCTGACTGTTACTATAGTAACAACTGTTTAAATGCATCTTGGACTGGAATATTGATTGGCACTCCAACTGTTTAATTACAGTACTGATTGTTTACATATATATCTGCATTACCGTACTTTAACTGTAATATGCAATTACCTTCCACTGCACTTTAATACAGAAAGCTTCAGTCCAAGTTTTATTTATTCATTTTATAGTAATAGCATTGTATATCCTGCACTTGCTGCTATTGCACTTCTGGTTAGACCTAAACTGCATCTAATCTAATCTAATCCCTATGAAGCTGAAGCAGTCCTACTGGGTTGTTTTGAGGTGATAGATCGGGAGGCATTCTGCTAAACTCATGTGGAAAACATAAAAAATCATGACTAATTCCTAGTAATAAAACCTGGATTTCCAGGGACCCAAACTACTTAACAAGAAAATGGGAGCTTTAAGCTGTGTATTTACATTATCCTGCAAAAAAATAAGAACCCAGTCATACTCACATATCAGAAGCATCAATCCCAGAAGAAGAACGCCTAATCCTGCATTTCCTAATTTGCTAACCGGATTTGCATCGACTTTCCTAGTCTGACAGATAATGATGTAGATTTTCTGTGGATCTAGGCAAGTCTGTCCATGCTGGTCTTTCACCATCAGCGTCACCTCGTAGACACCAGGCGGAAGGTTCTGCTTCGGCTTCACAATAGCTGCAGTATCTGTCAGATAAAACAATGGTCGACATTTATAAAACTCTAACATTGTTATTAAATATTGGTGTTGTTACTATAGTAACAACTGTTTAAATGCATCTTGAACTATTTACATTGACT
>NW_015150769.1:845571-848949 GCF_000732505.1 Cyprinodon variegatus | reverse complement strand
CAGGTCTCTAATAGGGTGTGTAACATTGGTTGGGCTGAAAATGGCATATTAGCTGTTCTATGAGCCCTAAGCCTGTTTAAAAGCCCTAGAATGAAACCACAGCCTGTCAGCTCTCTGTAATTTCCATAAACCTTCCTTAGAAGATTATCTTGTCTGATTTCAAATATTTTCAGCAGTCTTGGACACATTTCCACTTTTTCCTCACAGAAGATATATTTCAATGTATTGTCTTACCATTGTACCATTCCACTTGCCAACTTCCTTTTGTCTCACTTGGGTCGATGGTAAAATCAAAAGGTGGGCTACTATATAATGCATTTTCAACATCAGCATTAACAATGACAAAGTTCTTTGATGTGCACATAGACAGGGATTTCCTTGGCAGGGTGGGGCAGTCGCCGCTGTCCACCTGGATGGCTATGGTACCAGTAGATGTTTTAGCGGGCATATCTGTGTTGGAAAAGCAAAAACAGAATGTTATTTTTAATATGGTGGCTTGGTCTTTTATCCTTCAAACAGCCCCACGTACAAGGAGTTTCTGCACTTGAGAGGAGCACTGTATATTTCTGGCAATCCCAGTGACTAACTGCCAGATTCTTGAAAGCCATTTGTTTAAGTAGACCCTCTAGCATCCATAGTTTGGTGATTTGGTGATAGCCATAGTCTGAATTACTAAATTGGTAAGGGCAACTGGATGTTAACAGCTGGTCAGGGAGTCCAACCTTTTAAGTAAAAGGCTAAGAACAATGTTGAGTAAACAAATTACAGTTGTAATCAATCAACTAATAATCATTAATTATTTTTCCCGTCAATTTGAATGACCTATTGATAAACTTTAACTTGCAGTTCTAATTATTTAATATATTCATAATAACAATACAATAACCACAAATAATAAAACTTTACCTTCTGTGATGGAGAGTATTTCAGCAAAATATGTCCCATTGACCAGTGAAGAATACTCCCTGTAAGGATTCTTGATCAGTTTGATCTCAGCTGTTTTGGGGTCAATACTAAACCATCCGCGAGGGTCAGAGCCTTTTAGATATCTACGCATCGTAGAAAAATATATTTAGATGACTCATGACAGGAGAAGTATTTTCATTTTTACAAGGTTTAGGTTTGCGTTTATACTGACGTGACATTTTTCACTGGCTCTCCTGTGACTTCATCTATTGCAGGATAATGGCCAATGATATTAGAACCGTCCAAGTAGTGGGCCCGTGTGAGTGGAATAGCTTTAGCAGCTGAATCAAAATGAGGTCCTTCTGGCTCGTCCATCACATTGATTTTGATTGAATAGCCTTTAAATGTTGTTCCACTGGATCCTCCAGATCCAGTGGTACTGCCATCACCACTGGCACCACTGGCCCCACTGGCTCCACTGGCTCCGCTGGCTCCACTTGCACCACTGGCACCACTTGCACCACTGGCACCACTTGCACCACTGGCTCCACTG
Organism: Cyprinodon variegatus; assembly: GCF_000732505.1. Taxonomy (NCBI): domain Eukaryota; kingdom Metazoa; phylum Chordata; class Actinopteri; order Cyprinodontiformes; family Cyprinodontidae; genus Cyprinodon; species Cyprinodon variegatus. The sequence continues at coordinate 847,490 of NW_015150769.1, read as the reverse complement.
GCTCCGCTGGCACCGCTTGCACCACTGGCTCCACTGGCACCACTAGCACCACTGGCTCCACTGGCTCCACTGGCACCACTGGCTCCACTGGCACCACTGGCCCAGCTGGCTCCACTGGCTCCGCTTGCACCATTTCCTGCAGCACCACCAGCCCCTGCGCTAATACCAGCTTCAGCATTGGAGCCAGATCCATCAAACAGTGGAGCCTTGTTGCGTACTTCTAGTCCCAGGTCCAAGTTTTTAATGGATTCATAGTCCAAAGGCTGGAAATGACATCAGAAAACAAAGTACAGGCTCAAAAACAAGCTTTGGCATGCGGCGTATTACCAAAATGGAAGCGGTTACGGAAGCGTATTGCATTCACCAAATAATTATGAAATCAGTATCCCGTAATGTTGATAAGATGTACATGAAACGTGAACAATGGGTGGGTTGTCGGATTCAATATGCTTTTATTTTCTTTTTGAAATGGGACACTGGGAAATACTGAGTTTCATCAATGTGGATGGAATTAGTTTGAGTTTGTTAGCGTTGCGCAGATAGCTTAAGTACTTAGGCAAAAAAGCCCACCCTACAATAACTTGACGGAATATATAAATAAGATTTTTCCTTCGGTGAATGCAATGCGCTTCCGTAGGATTCAGCTGCATGCAGAGATAATCACGTCACTGAAGCACATTACTTACTACATTAGCTTCATGGGAGAATAGAAATTATATTTAGAGTTATTTCAAAAAATGCAACTGACAGCGGCTAATCAGAATAGCTAAGAATTGCCCGACTTAATTTAATTAAGTTTCAACTCATAAACATAATAAATTGAGTTTAATCAACTTGATTCAATTACTTGTAACTAATTGAAAGAATTAAAGTTGGAGCAGCATTTTCTTTTTAGAGTGCAGAGCACTTTCCTTTCAGACTACAGGTTCACTACAGGTTTCTAGAATAAAAAAAAAGGAGCACAGGTAGATTTTTTTTTAGTCAGGTTCCTCTCCTGTGTAACAAACCTTCATTAACAGTCAGTGATGCGGACAACCGGTCCACCTATAAGACCAGACATAAACCTTTCATTGTTGATAAAACATAGAGTGGCCTGGTTTAACCTGCTATTTCTCTCTAGATAATGCTGATATAGGCCTAGGCTGCTGGAGGGCATAATTGCCACTTTTTTCCATTCTCTTACCATTCTTTAGTGTAGCATTCCTGTATTTTTTTGTTTCTTAACATCCATTTGCCAGAATTATATACCATTTGGAGGTTAGCTGTGAGGGGAAAATGACGGAACATTACCTTCTCAAGCCATAAGATGCCCTCATTGGTTTCGGGATCAGTTTTAAAGCTGAAATATCCACCCTCGTCTCCTTTGACAATTTCAAAAACAGCTTCCCAGTTTTCTGTACCCTTAAGGTCCATGTCCTGTGTTTTGAACCTCATCACCTCAACACCAAAGATGTTCTCCTTAATATTTAACTCGAACTGCAAAAAAACACACAAAACAACATGATGGTTTATTGTGGTAACATTTGCTCAGTTAAAACATTTGTTCATCATCATTTCTTTAACTTAAATATGTTCCCAGCTCAGGGTTTCTGATCTACTGACATCTTAAAACCCACATTTTTATAGCTTGTGCACAAAGGTATGCGTACCAAAAAATGCCATTGGCCAGTAAAATAATATTCTACATCTCACATGCTTGTGATATATTTCAGTTGAAAGCTAAGCTCTTCTAGTTTCTGGAAATATGTGTTCGACTCTGTAGGTTTGTCCAACTATGCCAACATGTCTAAAAAAAATCCTCTTGTTTCCCCCGAAATACAAAGCATACAATATTTATTATGTTATATATTTTGTATAATTTAAAGCTGACCTTTCCCACGTACTGCACCCGTTCTTCATGTTGCTAAGAACAACTGTGT
>NW_015150769.1:839768-843656 GCF_000732505.1 Cyprinodon variegatus | reverse complement strand
ATTAAAGTCCGAATTCTGACTTTTTTCCCATGTTAAACTGAAATAAAATCAGTTAACTTTTTTTTTTTTCCCCTGACCCTAATCCTCTTCCGTATAATTATGAGATACAAAGTCATAACTTTGACTTTCAAAGTCATAAGTATGATACAAAGTTTGAAAGTAAAAGTTATCCCATAATTATGTCTTTCTATGTTGTAATTTTTACTTTCATGTGGCAGAAACAGGCTTCCATATGTTGAAGATGCGTCACAGAGCTCAGCGAGCAGAAGCTTTATTTGTGGATAGAAGTAGCTGTAGTAATAATACTTACAGGTATATTATATAGATTGCTAACACCTAATAAGGCCTTCGGGTTAGAGGAGCAAACATGGACGTTCAGCAGCAGTAAGGTCAACATTGCTAACTGGTCCAAAAAATGTTGACATCTGCAGAGATTATTCTGCTGATGCAATTCGCATAATAAAAGTTTACGTAACACCTACTTCTGTTTTTTCCAAAGTTGGGGGATGGTCATTTACATCATCGAGGTAGATAGTGACAGTGCCTGTTGCAGTGTGTCCCCCTTCTGCACCATCCAGATCCGCAGCAGTCACTGTAAGAATGTACGTGTCTTCTTCCTGAAAAAAAAAATTGTATTTATCACTAGCAAAAAAAAAAAATGTAGGGAAAGTCTATTTAATTAATTAATTATTCCAACCACAAAATCATTGCATAAAAAATAGTGCGGGATGCTGATTTATTGATTGCATTAATGTCTAAATTCAAAGCTGAGCTGAAAGAGTTTATATTATAGCTTTGGAGATCAGGGGAAGAGTTTGCAGGAGTTTTAATAAACTCAAACCTTTTGAAAGTAAAGGTCTTAGTGTACGCTTTGAGCTCTTTGCTATGAATACAGATTCATTGATAAAGGTCTATCATGTTTAAAATAAAAGTAAAACACCAGTTTTGGAGAACATACTTCTCTGTCCAATGCAGAATTATTAACAATGATGGTGCCTTCCTTGGTTATGCTGAAATAGTTGTGGGGTATCTGGTTGATGATGGAGTAGGCGATCTTAGAATTGAGCGTCTCTGGTTCATCCGCATCGGTGGCGAAGATTGTTGTAACCGACGTCCCTGTGAAAGGAAATACAACAAAAGACAAAAATGCTGATATGGTCGAGTGCTTGTTGTTTGGACTGAGTAAATTAAACATTCTCACTAGTATTAGTTTATTCAACTTTTAAAAAAACAATTATATTTATTGTTTTATGTTGTTTTTTTATTTTTTATTTTTGCACTACTGACCTTTAGGACTGTGCTCATCCACCCAAGCTCTCACCACAGAGAAGTCAAACTTTGGAGCGTTGTCATTCTCATCTTGCACCTTAAGCTTCAGGTCAATTCTTTTCTCTGCTTCGCTTCCATTTTTGAATGTAGCAATACCTTGAAGCTGAAAATAAACAATAGTGTTGTTATCTTTTGTGCTGTTTGCAAAACATTAATAACAGGAAGGATATAAATACATTTGCCAATTCCAAAACCTCAACATCCTTAAAGAGTATAAAAATCACAAAGACACAGAAATATGGGGCGCCATTTGTAAGGCTAAGCAGTAAAAACTTAGGAGCAATATTTATGGTTATTTTGTTTTAGTAGAAAAATAAGGGGGTTATTTTTTTCAAACCTGCACCACAGAGCTACTACAGCCACGCACATGGGGCATCACTGTGTTGCCATAGCAACGACTGCTTGCCCTTTCCACTAGAGGGAAGAGGCCGTCCCATTCTCGATCACTACCCCTCCACCACCGCCTTCAATCAATGCACCTTCCGAAGCGGTGAGTGAGACTTGATTGGGAGTGACACTCGATAGTTGAGGGTTAGTGCTTAGGGGGTAGTTTGGGATTCAGCTGACGACAAAGTGACTAAACAGAGATCAGTTTCTCTTCTTGAGCCGCAGGAGTGTAGATATTCCCACGTGTCAGGAATCCAGTTTGTGTGGCCTGTTTTTGTGTTTCCTTTCCTCCGCCACCAGGTGGTGCCCCGTCCTCATTGGTTCTCCCTGCACAACTGCAGCTCATTGCCTCATTATCTGTGGAGTGTTCTCAAGCTGCTGACTGCCACTACCTCGAGGCCAGAGTGTGTGCCTAAACAGGGTGCAAATGAGTTTTTGTAAACCTGAGTCTAAACTTTGTTTTTGTCTTTGCCTCTCGGCAGGAAGTCATCCTGCAAACTGGATTTGTTCGGTCCTTCTCTCCCTGGAAGGATCAACTGAGCTTCTACATAAGCTGGGGTTCCAAACAGGAAGTTTGGATCCACTTTCCCCAAGAGGCTGTTTGAGCTTCACACCGAGCAAAGGTTTCATCTGCACCGCAGCCAGTTTATATACCGCAGGAAATCTGAGTGGCAGTCGGCTTCTTCGTTCTCCTAGGAATAACCGCAGTCTGAGTAAACCCCGTCCGCCCATCACCAAACAAGACAATCACTGGAATCTTCCCACACAGACTGGATTCCAAAATGGACACCTTTTCCTGGAGAAGTGAGTTTGCTACCTATTCCTCCAATTCAAGCCTAAAAATCTAATTTCCCACTGAGCCTGAACTAACCGCAGTGTCTTCCCCTCACCTTCCAGTTCCGGTTTGACAGTGTTCTGAGCAGCACTGGATTCATCACCATATTCTAATAAACCTGTTAAACTTCCCCTGGTCTCTCTGTTTGGTCCTCTGCATTTTGGGGTTTAGATCTTTAATTAAATCATGACACCACGCTTTTACTTTGATAGTCCACTTCCGCTTCTTGGGCAAGTGAATTTGCATATTAGCTAAATATTCAGCTAGCACCAAGCTAGCTGAATATTTAGTTTGTTAAATAAATATTTAATTTAGAGCTAAATAATTATTTAACAAACTAAATATTTAATTTGCAAAATATTTTTTTTAACAAAGTACGATTTTTATAAATGAATAAATGACAGTGAAAAATTTGTTTGAAAAAAATATTCCCCTAGATTTTTCTCTTAAAAAACAGCTAAATAACCATAAATATTGCTCCTAATTTTTGATCTTTTAACTTTACAAACGGCGCCCCCTACAGATGGAGCAAAGGTTTCAATAACATCTTTTACGATGCTCTTTATACGTTCAGCTGGTGACAGAAGTGTTTTCTGACCTGTTTGGGGAAAAAGCTTTGGAAATTCAGCTCCTAAATATTTATCTTTTTAAAGCTGACCCACACTGACAATGAGTGAGTAAAGGCCGAACCTTACATGCCGCTATTGTTCCAGTAGACATTTAAATGCTGCCTAAAAACTTCATCTTCTGACTGCTTTAATATCAGTGTTATAATCAGTTCCAGTTCACATGTTTAAGCAGATGACGTTGGCATCCTCTAGAGCTTTTCTGAAGTGTAAAATACTAAGATTTATTCTGTGTTTTTAGGCTATAGCTCCGTTTCATTGCATTTAGGAAGCCCAGGCATGGTTTTATTTGCAGCTAAAAATAGATTTCAATCCAGCTCTCCAACGTCCGCTCGTTGGAAAACAAAATGGATGATCTCCGAATCGACCTCTCTTCAAAAAAGGAGATATGTAGCTGCTGCGTTATCATTCTGAATCAATTTGACTGAATTATCTGGTGAACTGGAAGGTGCCTAAGATGACATGATGTAAATTGGTGCTATAGAAATAAACTGAATTGAATGGAGTTGAATTGAATAAATGCATGATATCTGGGTGAAGCCAGATAGATGTTGAACAAGTTTCACATTTAAAGGAGAATCAGTGCATCATTATTTATACCTAAAACTAATACGTTTGCTCTGATTTAAAGAATTTAGCGTTTATCAGTAAAAAAATAAAAACAATAATTTTCGTTGCGATCACTGAGTCTGGGAGCGGCCATTTTTGCCC
>NW_015150769.1:837050-839077 GCF_000732505.1 Cyprinodon variegatus | reverse complement strand
CAGAGGACTTCACCATTGAAATTCACCAGAGCTATAGTGAAACTGACAATGCCCACGTGCATGGCAGCTGGATGCTGGAATACATCGGGTAAAAGTGGAAAAAAAAATGAGTTATTTCACAGATTCCCGATCCTCCACGGACGAAAGAAGTTTAAATCGTGAATATGAATATACAGAATTATGCTTTTGGATTTACAGTTGGAAACTTACATAGTAGGTGTCAATACTCTCCCTGTCTAGCTTTTTGGTCAATCGAACATTTCCATTATTAGGGTCAACCACGAACACATGGAAAGGAAACTTATTTGCTCCAACTCCCTCTAAGGAGTAAGTCACACCTTCTGCAGCTGAATAGTCAGATCGGATCTGAAACAGAAGAAGACTCTGATTAGACGACGCATGAAACATGGAGAAGTCTTTCAGTGAGATGGTTCAGAGTTGCTCACCTTGGCAATATATTCCAGATGACTATAGTCAACATTTTCCTTCAGAGTTTTTGGAGGAATAATCCACTCTCGTTTGTGCCTCACCAGATTAAATCCAGAATGAGCTTTTACCAACACAGCAGCCTGAATCTGTGAAATAAAAAAATAACACTGTTACATTAATGAAGACAGTCTGGTAGTCATCTAAGCCTTGAAGCGGGCTTAGATGACTCAGAGAGCGGGTTTAGTGACATTCAAATGAAACAGGTGGACAGAGGAATGCTGTCACTTCCTCTGAAGAGGATTCTCAGTTTTGCTTTTCCAGGGGAGAGACAGAGCTTGTTCATCCGGGAACAGAAACAGGGTCAGAACCATGGAGGCAGAATCAGGCTTATAAATTGGACTACGCCAGAGGCGGCAGTCAGGGGCAGAAATATCGTCGATGTTCTGAAAAATCTGTGAGGTCCAGGGGCGGCCAATCAAAGGCGAATAAGTTGCAGATCAAAACCAGGATCAGAAAAGGAACGCTGGACATCTGCTAACCAAAGGTTTTCAATAATCTGGCCCCATCAAATAGTTTGATGCTGCTTAAAAAAAGGATTTGAGACAAGTTGAAGGAACGAGCTTTGATGAGAGTGAGCGGAAGGTGGCGAAGGAGGAGAGTAAAGGAAAAGACAAGTATTTGACAGACCAGAATCATGAACTAAAGAGACTGAGAGTAACGACAATGAAATGGTTAACACTCATGTTACAACAGTAGTGATACAAAATAATTCTTAACTAAAAATGTTTTGTTTAATACAAAAGAAATCATATCTGTATAAGACAAAAGGAAGAATGAATAATCATAATTATGCTCTCTTAATTGTCTGTAATACCTCTCAGATGAATTGGTTGATGAAGAAGAGAGCAGAAAGGAGCTTTTCCTTTTTATTTTATTATAAAAACCGGTAAAGATTAGAAAGATAAATCTGGTGAATTTCAGTTAAAAAACTGTTGCTGTGACCTTAACCCTGTCAGCCATCTTTCTAGATGTGTTTTTAGGTCAAAGTTCTCACATACAGAAGTAATTTTATTTAAAAAGGGCATCATTATTAATAATTTGTATTAATTATAAGGTTTCTGTTTTCTTTGATGTTTTTTCTTTTGAGTATCCAGTTTTGCTTTTCTTCTTGTTTCTTAGTTTTTATGTTTTAATTCTTTGTTTATTGTGTTCTTTGGTTTTTTTCTCTCTTACTGTCCGAGTCTTGGTTCTGTTTTATTTTCTTTTTAGTAGTTAGTTTTACTCCATGTTTTTTAGTCTTAGTGGTTTAATTATTATTTTGTTGTTTTCAGTCTTCCAGGTTTTTCATTTGCTGCCCTCTGCTGCCCTCTTGTGTTCTCCTTTTTCCCTAGCTCCTGTTTTGTTTCTGCCTCTGTGCTCGCCTGTTTCCTATCTGCTCATTAGCCCCCCCTTTGTCTCTGTCTCCTCTAAAAGCTCTCTCTGTTCTCTTCCTCTTTGCTGCGTCCTCGTCTATTTCGTCTTACATGCTCCAACTTCGTCTCTCCGAGGCTTCATCCTTGAGTTTTGATTCCCTGATGTCTCCATGGTTTCTGGTTTGT
>NW_015150769.1:835102-836560 GCF_000732505.1 Cyprinodon variegatus | reverse complement strand
AGGGGTCCCCTCATTAATGGAGGAGCAGAAGGTGATTAAAACAAGAGAGCTAGTCTCTAAAACAGACATGGCTATGGCTTGATGCTAACATCTTGGTTAGCTGTCAGAATTCTGAGAAAAAAGTCAGAATTTTCAGATTAAAGTCAGAATATTATATTATTATTATATAATATTTCCCATATTAAACTGAAATAAAATAAAAAAAATCAGTTAACTTTTTTTTTTCCAGTGGCCCTAATCCTCTTCCGTATTTTGTGTCCTCAACCCACAAACAAATCCTGACATTAAGGTTTTTTTCCCAAGAAGGTTTTTTCACATAGTTTTAAACAAACGGGGAAATAACTTTGACAGCAGATGATGTTGATTAGTGTCAGATCTATATTCATTCAGCATATAGAGATAATTAAAACCAATAAGGGCTGAAACAACTAATCAGATTATCGATTATTGAAATAATCATCAACTAATTTAGTAATCGATTAATTGTGAAATAAAGTATAGAGACTGTAAAAAATGCCTTTAGCAGACAGAGTGACCAACTTATAGCAGGAATTATATCTAAATTTTAAATAAATATATAAACATTTTGCATTTAAGATTAAAAAGAAAGTTTTCGTCTGTCAATCTGCTCTATCCAGAACTCCTCAAGTTTCCCCTGGTTTAATTTATTTAAATTACTTTCAGGAACCTTTTGCTATCTGATCATTAATCTGTTAATAAAATGATTGACAGACAAAAAAGTGTTTGAGGTGAATAAAAGCTCTTTCCATAGCAGAATAGTAGCGATAATAATCCAATTTTTCAGTTAATAAACACAAACGCTTTAAGGAAAGTCATCCGTGATACTTTTTGTCAACTCACCCCGATCAGCAGTAAGACCAGCATGGACTGGGATGGTCGAATCATAGTTACTGGGAGAAGACCAGTGGTTTCAGTAAACACACAGAGTCCCGCTGTGTTTGTTGCTTGTCAGTTTTGATCAGGTGGAGGGAAGAAATGATCCCTTTAAGGAAGTAACTTACATTTAAACACAGCGACAAATAACTCAGTAGCTCAGGAATGTTTCACTTCAAATGAAATGTGCTGGTACCCAGTTCCCTGGAAATCTGTTATATAAAAGACCAACTTCCGCTGAAAGTCCAATGCTAATGAAATTCTAATGAGATTATTTAACTCCAACAGACTCAATGTTTTTAACACAGCTGCTAAAACAGAACAGCTGGACTCAGGGGGGGGGGATTTACCATCAGGCAATATTAGGCAGCTGCCTAGGGCCCCATAAAACTCTGTTTACATTTATAGTTAATACAACTGTTCCTTATTTGTGCACATTATGTTTTGGATAAAAATCCTTTCGCTAAAATGCCATCGGAGCGCTGATAATATTAAGTGTCTGCTGTCATGATTCATGCAGCTATTATTTCATCCAAATGAAAAATGGAGAACAGATAAGCAGAT
>NW_015150769.1:827116-830307 GCF_000732505.1 Cyprinodon variegatus | reverse complement strand
AAGCTCCAACATCTAGAAACAAAGGTGTTGATGGCAGCAGCACAGCTGATATTTCTCTCCAGGATGGAGTCATGGATGTCTATTCTATTAACATTTCTCTATCTGGAGAATGGGGCTGTTTGATGTGTTGTCTTCTCAGTTCAGAGGGCCCCCTGCCTGTCTTCGCCCAGGGCCCCAAATTTTCTAAATCTGTCCCTGGCTGGAATCTGTTTCATTTAAGTTTACAAAATCAAATTCTTTTAAGTTGCAAATAATTTGTTCTTCCATGACATTACTCTATAATGTGTAGAGAGAAATGTTCCCTGAAATGTTTGTTTCTGTCACAAAGGTTGTGAGCAGGAATCATCCTGACTCCTTCCTTCACAGTTAAAAAAAAAAATCTGGAAATACTGACTCTAAAAAATGAGTCTCTTCCCATTTCAAACAAAATCATTCTGTATAGAATGAAATTATATTTTTCTGGGAATCTTGTACTGTATAATTTAGGGCTGCAGCTAACGATTATTTTGCTAATCAATTAACTTGTTGATTTTTTTAAATTAATCGATTGTTAATCGTATAGCAAAAGGTTCCTTAAATATGATTTTTCTTTACAGAACTAAACCAGGTGAAAATATTAAAACTTTTCCCCTTGAGGGGTTCTAGATAGAGCATACTGACAGAACATTTTACTTAAATATTTTTTATGGGACCTAGGGGCCCAAATTTCCCATATCTGCCCCTGAGTCAGAGTAAAAAAATATGCAAGAGGAGGTCACACCAATACGATGAAGTATTAGGACCAGGCTAGAGATTTATTTTTCTATTTCGAGAATAAAGTTGTAACATTACGACAATAAATTCATAACATTACGAGAAGATAGCCATAAAATTACGAGAAGAAAGTTGTAACATTATGAGAATAAAGTCGTAAAATTACGAAAACTAAGTTTTAATATTACAAGAATAAAGTCGTAACATTACAAGAATAAAGTTGTAAAATTACAAGAATAAAGTCATAACATTATGAAAATAAATTCATAAAATTATGAGAATAGAGCTATAACATTACGAGAATAATATTGTAATATAACGAGAATAAAGTTATAATATTACAAGAATAAAGTTATAATATTACAAGAATAAAGTCATACCATTACGAGAATAAATTCATAAAATTACGAGAATAGAGCCCTAACATTACGAGAAGAAAGTCGTAAAATTACGAAAATAAGGTCGTAAAATTACGGGAATCCACTTGGAGTCCACTTTGACATCCTGTCCAGTTTGATGCTGCTGCTAAAAGATTTCCTGATTCGTCAAATCGATGTTAAAGTATAACTTCACACGATGCTCCACATTCCTCACTTTAGGGAAGACAGGGCTTCTTGGAAGAGTTGTCAAACAATGCGACTTTATTTTCGTAATTTTAAGACTTTATTCTTGAAATGTTACGTCTTTATTCTTCCGTAAAAGTTCAAAAAATATCCACTGGACTTTGTTTCCAAGATTTGAAGACGTTTCACCACCTCTCCAGGAAGCTTTCTCAATTCAAAAGTCTTTATTCTTTTAATTTTATGACTTTATTCTCGTAATGTTACGACTTTATTCTCGAAAAAGAAGAAAAATCTCTAGCCTGGCCCTAATACTCCGTCATACTCCACTGGCTGGCAGTTGGAGGGGATTTTGCTGGGAGTTGAAGGGAAGTTTGCTGCCATTCGCTTGCATTTGAGCTAGGAAGGTTAATTTTGAATAGCTGCTGCTGTAAAGACATCAAAATGTATAACTTTTGCTAAATTCTGAATATAAACACCATTAATGCATTATAACAAACACAAATTCCTCTTTTTATGGATGCTCTCTCACTTAGTTGTGCATATGCATCACCTCATTTAGCATAAACTGCAGTCTTACTAAGAATATTTCATGTTTTCTGTGTCCTGGCCTTCTTTGAGGCGCCAGTTAACCCGACCAGCCTAATATTATATAGACAATGCACTAAGCTTTCTGATACATTTAAATGTTCTAAACAACCTCACACGTTCCGCTGGATTAGTCTGTTTAACTATGAACTGTGCTGCTAATAAATAGACAGCATATCGTTACATTAAGCCTAGAAAACAAAGCATAGAAAATAAGAGCTTGTTTGACTGGGAGAAAACATCAGGCTGGGCAGAAAGCAGCTAGCATGGCTGCGCTATAAACAGCACGCGCGCTGCGCCTCAACTAAAGAACCGTTACAAGAATAAAAGGGGAGCTGTGAGATCAAAGGCGGCATTTTCATTTAAAACAATATTTTTTGATTGCTAAGTTTCATGATATGAACTTTCATTACACATTTCCGCTGTACGGGCATTTGCCAAGATTGACAGCTAAAGAAGCCAATAGAAAGCCAGGGTTCAAAGCGCTGGCCAATAGCCATTCAGGGGGCGGAGACTATCGGCGGTTTGTAACAGGACAAGCAGGTAAGTAAGATTTTGTCTTGTTATTTTGTTAAAAAAATGACTAATATGCCAAGTATAAGTAAAGTTCCTTACTTAAGTCACAAGTTTGTTTTTTTCCATTTGAACAGGCTCTATTTTTATCTTCTATTTCCCTCAGGGCTTTTTAATAAAAGGTGGTGATTGAGGAGTCTGGGAGCAAACAGCTAACAGCACGTTAGCTTTCTAACGTTAGCTTGAGATAAACTAATGTTAATTTGCCTTTTAAAAATAAAAGAAAAAACTAACGGGAATTATTTGTTTACTCGCTGTTTGTTTATAAAGCTTTTTGTCTTTAATAACTATTAAATTCCATCTTAGTGGTGTACATTTTCAACATTTAAAAAGTTTTTTTTCCATCTCCCAATTTGAAACGGTAACGTTAATGTAGTTAGCCTGCTAGCTTTAGCCAGGCAGCTGGATGCCACCGATTCCTTCACAGCTCAAAACTAAACTTTACGGCTGTGGCCCGTTTAAGGGCTTAAATTAAGTATAGCATAAGAATAAAACTATTTTACTCATCTAAACTCTTGGTTCAGTTTTTTAAGCCGGGTTTATGTCAGCTGTTTAAATGAATGAACGAAGACAACAAACACCCGTCCTAAACAACACCTTTAAAATGATCGCATGAAAAACTGCTGATTTACAAAAAAGATGCGCTCAAAATTAGGAAAACGTCTTTAAAATAATTTCTCTATCAGATGCTAAAACTAAAATAACTAAATAAAATTA
>NW_015150769.1:815320-826303 GCF_000732505.1 Cyprinodon variegatus | reverse complement strand
AAACTATTTTACTCATCTAAACTCTTGGTTCAGTTTTTTAAGCCGGGTTTATGTCAGCTGTTAAAATGAATAAACTGAGACGACAAACACCCGTCCTAAATAACACGTTTTAAATGACCACATGAAAAACTGTTGATTTACAAAAAAGATGCCCTCAAAATTAGGAAAACGTCTTTAAAATAATTTCTCTATCGGATGCTAAAACTAAAATAACTAAATAAAATTATACCTTAGTAATGGAAAGGGATAACAGACATTGTCAAGTAAATTATAACCTTCAATTTATTTTGTAATCTGCAGAATATTAAAATAAGCAATTTTAATTTCTTCTTTTTATTTATTTCAGTTGTTAGAAAATATCAAAGTTTTAAAAGTCACTTTAATCTTAAGTTCTGCTCTGTATCATGGAGCAAATGTTTACCATTGAGGCAGAGATTTTAAGATCGCTCAATTAAAATTTTCTTTTGATGATTTTCCTCTAAATCAAAGATAATTTTGCAGGATCGAAAGGTTAATAATTAGTTTCAAACATGTAAACAAGAGTGAAAACAGTAGATAAGAAATTATATCTTTATATTATCAGCAGTTCTCAAAATTATAAACAAGTAATTGTGATTACACATCTTTCAGTAAACAACAAAGTTATCACCCATTAACGTATTGGAACAAACAAACAGAACTATGCTAGTAGCATTAACACTAAATTACCTTTAAAATGTTATCAGGTTAACATTTTGAGCTAAAAATAAAGAGTTAGGGTTTATTTTTGAACTCCAAGTAACGGTTATTTTGATAAATGATAAATCTGTTGATTATTTATTTGATTAGTCGATTATTAAACGGATATCGAAAGCCTCCTTAAAGAAAATTTTATGGAGAATTAAAACAGGTGAAACTAAAACTTAAAAACAAAAAATCTTAAATACAAAATATTAATATATATTTTCACAATTTTTATTTAATTCATGCTCTAAGTGGGTCGCTCTGTCAGCTAAAGGTACGTTTTAGAGTCTCTGTGCTCCAGTTAACGATTAATTACGATATTTGTTGATGATTATTTCAATAATCCATTATTCGTAATTATTAGCAGCAGTCAAACATTCTGCATCGTCGGCTGAATAGGGGAATTCTTGTTGACGTGCTCATTGTTCAAAACTCCAGTCCAAGCTGCAGTTAAGCTCCTTTAATTGATACTGATCTTCAACTCCAGTTGCATAAAACGGATCCACAGGTTCGAGGTGTGATCAAAGCTAGAAAAGGGACAAAAAAAACCATCAAAAGTTTAAAGCGGTTAGCAATAAGTAGAAATCCCCCATCATCCACTTACTGAAACTCCTCAGGTGAGCAAACAGGTGATCTTACAATCATTACCGACACCACCTGATCAAAATTATGCCTATCCACCACGATTAATCCCATTACTTCTGTCCTTCCTAGTTTACTTATTTGTTTATCTATAATTCTGGGATATTTTATTTTCTTCAAATCTACTAAGTAAAGTGGTGACCAAACACTAAACATCATAAAAATGGAAAAGGTTTTATAAATAAGTGCCCAGCTGTTTATGTTGGTGGGTGAATATTATTCAATTATTTGGCTTCTAATTGCCCCTTTTTCAGCCTTAAAGTTATGTTTTTATATATTGTTTAACATTTAAAGGGCCTAAATAGACTTTATGGTACTTAAACATTCTGCTTAAATGTTCTATCCTTGACTCTGTTATAACCAAAGATAAACCTCTTTAGATTGATTCAACTAGTTTTCATTGCACCTCATGTCAAATGTATTTGGAAATGATGTGCACTATAAGATAGATAGATTTCTGGTTTAGTAATCTCCTTTTGTAATTTCAACATAGCTGTGATTTGATGTTTGGGTTAACATGATATACCAGCTGGATAACCCTGAGATTTGATCTAAACTATTTACCAGTATCTATAGACTAGAGACGGACATTAGTGATGAATTATAAACGAGCCCTAAAAACAAACCAGAAGTTAAAAGGTTTCTAACCATTCTTCTTTCGTTGTTGCTGGTGTTACAGCCTTCCTGTACTACGATGACTTCTTGTTTACGCTCCAAATTATGGGAGAAAAAACACGAGACACTTACTGACATCTAGTGGTCAATTTAAAGAGTGCAACCACCTCAAACCCCTGCATTTACTTTGGAGGAAATTTTGTCTACAGTTTTAGTTGAAGTATTTTCCTGAATAAGTTATATGATATAGGTTTTCTATTAATTTATTCATCTAAAGGTGATTTATCTGATCAATTCACTAATGAGTAATTGATAAAAAATAATAATAATATAATATTAATAATAATTGATAAGTGGCACAAAAAAAACAAACAAAAAAACATAATAGTTTCTTTTCACATTTCTGGAGGATCTTTTCATTAATATATGGGTCTGAAAATGTTTTACAGTAAGCTGATAAAAAAAAGCTAGTATAACAGGATATTTTAACATTTTATTATGCTAACTGTAATAAATGGGGTGTAAATAATAATGGTTTTGTATCGATGCATCGATCCAACAGCCGACAGTCTGATACATCGACGCATCCGTAAGAGAATCGATTCGTGTTTTTTTTATTTTTTATTTTTTTTATTCCTCCGATCTATTTTTATCCATTTGCTCCTGGACGTTATTCTAACTTGTGCTGCGGTGGTGCTAAACCTACTTTGCCCTCCTACGTCGCTTCCTTTAACCACTATCCCTCTCTCCGCATGCACACACACACACACACACACACACACTTGCATAAACAAGAAGCAAAGACAGACATGGCGGATTGTGGAGTATCAAAAATAATCGAATCGTTGGGTCAAGAAATTGATACTGAATCGAATCGCCATGATGGGTGTGATTTCCCCCCCCCAGTAATAAATGCCATTGAATGGACAAAACCTTGACTAAACTATATAGGAGCTATAATAAACAGGAATCTAGGTTGCTGGATAAAACAAACGGTATTTATATAATTTTTTTAACAGAGATGTAAAACTGTCATTAATAGGCAGATTTTGTCGCTTTGAGACACTGTCAGGCTTTTAGCCATTTCTTTTAATAAAGTGTGGGTTAATGGTAGCCTGGTGAGACCATCCTGATCTCGCGAGCTTTCAAGGTTTCACTCGCAGATCAGTCTGGAGACTCTCCGTTAAAGAAAATTTGGAGCCGTTCACCAAACGAACGTCCAATCAGCGTTGGCTTTGAGGCGGGTTGAGGTGTGACGCAACGAGAAGCGCGACAGTTCAGTCTAAAGAACATGGCGGCTGCCAGAGCCTCTAGAAGGGGAAGACCATCGCCGATAGACTCAGCCCTTCAACGATCGTATTTTTATTTTTTTTAAATCAATCTTTTTGTTTCTTTTTGTTTCTTTTTTGGGCCTGCAGATTAAGACACAAACAACGAGAAAAAAAAAAAACAAACAAAAAAATGCTGTTTTTAATGCTGCACACAAACTCCTTCAATCTGCAGCTTTTTTCCCCAGTTCCACCGAGCAGCAGATTAGATTTTATATTAATATACTTAAGCGTGAGATGGAAAGAAAGACCTGATCCAAACCACAAATTAGCTGTTTATTTATTTTAGCTTAAAGGAAAAGTCGGGTCAGCGAGGAATAATCAGTGACTCATTATTTATACCTAAAACTAAAACATTCGCTGTGATTTAATGAATTAAAGCGTTAATCAGTAAAAAAAAATAAATAAAAAAGTAATAATTTTCATTTTTAAAGTACTTTTAGAAGTTTAAATTCTGAATATGAGCGGACTTTTCGATTAATACAGCCAAACCAGAACTAGAGACTGGATTTTTTTTTAAGTGTGTTTTATAGGCGGTTCCATCTGTTGCAAATACAAATTCAAACAACAAAAAAAGGAAAATTCTCTCCTCCGCCAAAGCTGTGTGCTTTCCATTAAAAAAATCCCCACCCCTGTTTTCAGTCTATATAATTTTGTCCATTTAGACCAAAAACTGAATAACGATAAAAAACCTTTAATGTCTGATAACATAGTCAGAAAAACTGGAAAAAAGGAAACTATTCCCACTGGATGAAACATACATTTTTGAAAAGAAAACCTGCATGTTTACCTTATTGAGTTTTGCAGTCTGCTCAGGTGGTTAACAATAATACCAGCCATGCAGACGACGTGCTATGAGGGGGGGGCTTGTCTTTGCCCACAGTATATCCTGTCCATTGTCATTTGTTGGGCTGATAAATATCAGTTGGAAAATGTTTCATATTACCCAACCTTAGAGTCTATCCAGTGTTTATATTTATAAAGGAAACCACAAAAAGTTTATTCAAGGTCATTATAATCTGGACTGGATTCTGGGTCAATTTATGGTTCCACTCTGGCTCTAAAATAGGAAGTGGCGCCCTCTAGTGGGCAGCGGTAACATTCCAACACTGACTGGCTGCTTCTAAACTTCTGATTGTCCTTCAGGTTTTAACTAAAGACAAACACACGTTTACTTATGAAAAAGACAGATGGGTGTGTGATGACTCCTTTATGGCCAATAAAGTGTATATTTTCTGTTGATGGATAAGAATAAAGTGCCCTAAACGCACCAATAACACAAATGGATCTTTCAGGCTCTACTATGAATTGTAGGGAAGCGTATTTGCATTCACCAAAAAATAAAATAAAATAAAAAATCAGACAGATTATCTCATAATTACGAGATCTTATCTATATATTTAGTCATGATTCCTTGAGCCAGTAATGAAGCATCTCTCAGAAAACTGGTCATCATTGCTTCTTAAAAATATCAGCATCTGTTCCACTGAACATTTATATGATACATTTTGAAGCTCTGTTCCTGTTTTTCACTTCATCAATAAAATAACCAGCTATAACCCTGGGATTACTACTTATGGGGTAATCATGCAGCCTTATGACCATACTCGAAAGTCACTCAACAGCTCCATTATTATATATTCTGTATGGTTTTAGTTTTTCCTATGAATCGACATGCTGCATGAAGCCTGAGCCGTACTCATTGATGATCTAGGATTCTGAGAAGGAACTGACGTCCGTTCTTTGAGACGCCACCAAGCCAGCTGGAATGCATTTCAGATGCATTCATTTATAACCATAAAGCATCCTGTGCTGGTTTAAATGCTCCTGCAGGAACAGTGCGACTTGCAGCAGGTCAGAGTAGAGTGAGCTTTTTCACCTAAACAGTTCTAAGGTCTGGTTCTCCTCCTGCAGCGGTGTGTCGCAGTGAGCTTGTCGTAGATATTTTTGATTTATGCCTAATATTGAAGTGTGGTCTGCGCTGTTATTCCACGCCACATCACAAGAGGACCAATCAGGAACTAGCTGTGGGTCTAGATACGGCCGAGGCGGTGAGGAAGTGGGGTCAAGTTTTTGCGACATTGGAGGGACATGAGGGCCAAAAAGAGCGGAGATCCAGGTGGAAAAGGGTCCCAGCGTCTCGCGCACCTCGCTCTGCTAGCTGCTCTATCTTCACCAGTCGTTTAAGATCTGATAATATTGAGATCAGGAGCTCACAATTATGAGATCTTATCTTGTAATTATGAGAAAAGATCTCATAATTATGAGATAAACTGTCAGATGTTTTTTTTCTTTGGTGAATGCAATATGCTGCGTTAGAATTGGGTTTTTATAGGACAAATTTAATAACTTATGTTTATACTTCTATTTGGGTTCTATCATGACATTGACAACAAGTTGAGTATTTAGGCATTTCATTTATAAATAAATAGATAAAGGGTTTATTGTTGTCACATGGGGGGAGGAACTTCATACCTGACTGTGTTTTAAGTCCTTTTCAGTTCTGTTGAACCAGGAATAAATGCCAAGTTGCACAGTTTTATGAGATTACTTTTCATTTTGTGTGATTTTAAAAAAAGCACAGACTAAGATGAATCTAAAAAATATAATAATTTAGATAAATAGTGGCTTTTTAGTGACCAAACTTGGTCTGAAACAATTTATCAGATTAATCGTTTATTGAAATAATCCTCAACTAATTTAGTAAGCATTTATACGTTAACTGGAGTTATACTTATACCAAGATTGTAAAAAAAATATGTAAACATTTAACATTTAAGATAAGAAAATTGTTTGTCTGTCGATATGCTCTATCCAGAACTCCTCAAGTGGAAAAGGTTTAGTTTTACTTGGTTTAATTTTGCAAAAGTCTTCTTTAAGGGGCCTTTTGCTAACCGGTTATTAATCTAATAATTTAAAAACAATCAACAGATAAATCGATTTTCCAAAATAATCCTTAGTTGCAGTGCTAAACCCTCTCAGAGAAAAGGAAATACCTTACATTAAAAAAACATTTTCAACTCTTTGTTAGAAACAAGTTTATTTTAATTGTTGCTTCATGTTTAACCTCTATATTTCTTTCTAAGGTCTGTTTATTTATTCTCTTTCAGGTTATTGAGTTCATGTTGGATTACTGACTGGACTATTCCAGCAATGGAGCTGAAGGTAATCCAGAACGATTATTATTTGTTGTTGTTTGATCTGGTCTGTGTGTCACTGACTCGGTGTTTACTGTGATGAAATGAACTTCCTCTCTCACAAACGCATCCCAAAGAAATGGCTGTGATCGGCTTTAGCCGGGCGTACACTGTGGGATATTTTCAATCGTTGCACGCAGCTACAGCTCAAACTGCAGGATTTAAAAGTTCCCAGCTCACGATATATGTTCTCACGCTCTGATGCGATCTACCTGCTCACACTGTATGTCTAAAAACCAGGTGGGACTCAGCTCCGCAGTGAGATGGCGCTACTGTGACTCGTCTATCTGGAAGCCAAACCAGTAGCAGAGGAACATGAAGCTCACTAGAGTGAAACGCGCTGCCTTGGATATTTGGGCAATTTTGTGCAGAAAGCCCTAAAAAGAAAAGGAGACGACGTATTTGGACAAAGACATGGCTGAGCTAACGAGGCTACTACGGTCTGTCAGTTTGACAGAAAGAACTCCATTTCACTCATTGCCCCCCGCCATGCTGCTGGGTTTATATCTGAGAGAAAGAAGAAGAAGAATCCTTGTTCGCCCACTAAGCGATTTGCTCACGACCATCTTACAACGGCCGACTGAATTTCAAACATGTTTAATTTTCAGTTGGCCGTCCTAAGGTGGTCATTAGAGGCTGATCGCCCCTCGTTACCTCCTGTACACTACACCACGCACCATCAGGCTGAAGGTCGGCCGATCGAAAAATTCTCACACGACTGGAGAATCGGGCTAAAAAGGGCTAAAAAAAAAAGAATCGGTCCCGAAAAGGGCTAAAAATCGTACAGCGTATGCCGGGCTTAAAGCCACTTTAGATGAGTTGGTTCAGAGAAGATATGAAGTATGTGAGACAACTGAGGAGGGAACAATATCTCAGGGAGTGTTGGTGAAAATCAACGAAATCCATGAGGGGTCAAAGATGCAGGATCTAAATGCAGCATTTCCACAATCATTTGTTAGGCTGTTTCTCAGTTCACTAGAACACGAAAATGGACTCGTGTCCTCGCCAAGTATGTTCTTCAGAAGAACACAGGAAAGTCTGGACTCGGGGTGAATGGGAGCACGCAGAATAAATCTGGGTCAACTGGAACAGAGATGAACTGGTGACATCACCACACGCTCTGCTAGTCTGGAGCTGCATTTCACCTCCTGTTATTAATAGTCTCTAGATAATAATATATTCGTTCTGTTTTCATTTAGTGGAGGAATAATAATGAACACAGTCAGATAAACACAAATCAAATTAACATTTTGCCAAATAAAACAAAAAAATCTCTCCATTAGGGCCAGCGGTCCTTCACACACGGCTATGCAGAGAGAGCGCTGCTGCAGACGGGCTAACGTTAGCCCTGGCTGCAGCAGATGGGCTAATGTTAGCCCTGGCTGCCGTTACCCTCAGAGGTCCGCTTGCTGCTGCGGTCCTCTCACCTTGTGAATTTTTTTTTTTCATTCCTCATTAAGCTTCACTATATGGCCCATTTACTGGTTTAAAGTATAATGTTTTTGCCTCAAATGATCTTAAAACGTACTTTTATAGAATAACAGCAACAAAAAAGAGAACTTTTAACTTAATACCCTGAGCTCTGTGAGCGCTAACCTGGAAGCTGCTGCTGCCGCAGTGCATGCTGGGACAGCTGTCAGTTTAGAGAACGGACAGGTCTGCTCTGATGCATGCTGGGTAAAGAGGGAGGGACCAGAACAACATCTGGGGACTTTGCCCATTCTCGTGCTACTGTTCTTGTGAATTGGAACAGTATCAGGGCTGATGGCGTTTCACCAGTACATGAGAACGCACAAGAACACGGATTGAGAAACAGCTTTAGTTAAAACATTAGTTTAAAAAATAAACTGGATGCATGGTTGGAATTTGGACTGATGGGTTTAGTTTTGATTAGAGTGCGGGCCTCTTGTTTTCCCTGGGATAACCTCCTTTGTACACAGGAAGTCATAAACAGTTGTTTATTCAAAATGACAGAAGATAAAGATGTGGAGTTTGTGCAGAAGCAGCAACAGCATGAGAAAACAGAAATAAACCAGCCGCTGCAAAATATGCTCCAGCTGGAAACCTTCTGCCTGACAAGCAATAAACAGTCAGTAAGGATTACAGTCAAATAAGTCTCACTGAAGTCAAATGTTTTTTTGTCATTTCTATCCTCTCTGTTGTTCTGATTCGATCTCAGGACATCTAAATAGAGAATAATAATGTTCTCAGAATCTGTGGAATTTAACTGCAACTAGAGATGTAATCATTTTTTGGTCCACATCTAAAAACTGATTTTATAAAGCTGGAATAAAAACGCTTTACTACATTAGGGGAATATTAAATATAAAACTCAGAGCAATACAATATCAGCAACAACTCACATTTGATCAACTTCAAATAGTAATATGATTCAAAAAAATAATCAATGACAAGAAATTAGCAATTTACTTTTAGAATTCTGAAATGATTAATAAAAAAGTCAGCAAGCATCTTTCCCACTGAAAATAGCGAGTTAACGCGTGTTTTTCAAGCAAGGATCGACCCGCTAACTATCGGCATTTTGTTCCCTTCCTACTCCCAAATAAAGTCGGTCTAACCCCTCGCTGGCAGCTGTGTGGCCTCTGTGTCTGGTGACATCATCGCGCTGGGTTAGTGTTGATGATGTCACCAGTGCGACAGAAATTAGGAAAGTAAACAATGGAGATCATCATGGAAGGAAGCCAGGGCGTATTCTGTGTGCTTTGTTTCTATGATTCGTCTGAATCCCTCTCATCACAGCCGCTCTCGAATGTAAACAGAGTTGTTTCTGCTTGTGAGATCAGAAGCCATTGGCGCGGTGTGTTGCGTTCAATAGTATATCTGGGTCGACCCGGCTCTGGTGTTCTCACAGCATGTCGCTTAGAGCCAAGGCGATTTTAACGCGGGTCGCTTGCCGAGTCGATTGACACGCGTCAGTGAGCTGTTCCCACTGCCACTGTTGTTCTGTAGACCATTG
Source organism: Cyprinodon variegatus (assembly GCF_000732505.1). NCBI lineage: Eukaryota > Metazoa > Chordata > Actinopteri > Cyprinodontiformes > Cyprinodontidae > Cyprinodon > Cyprinodon variegatus. The sequence goes on along the minus strand of NW_015150769.1, from coordinate 816,821 downwards.
TTCTCGGGTCTAAGAGGGTTTTTCCATCAGTGGGAAAGGGCTACTAGAGAGCTAATAACAGTTCTAACTTTATCAAAAATTCTCCTTGAAATTGCAAATTTAATTCGAAAATCCTGAGCTGAGTTACAGGGAGAATTTGCAGGCAATCAGTTGTAGGGTCTCTAACCAAGAAGGCGTGGAGGACGGCTGCTAGGGGGCGCCGCTATCAGGGGACAGGAGAAATCAGACGTAGTCTCCTTCATCAAGTCATCTGGGATCAGGTCCAACCTGTGGTCGACCCGCTGTCTCTCGTTAAACCCTTTCCCGCCAGCCCACTGTATAAAAAAAACGAGCCACTAGTGCTGTAAAAACCTAAAAAAAAATATTTTGTTGGCCTGTGCCCAGCTGCTAAAAACTAAAGGTTTGATCTTTTAAGTTTTTAACAATCCTTAATGCCATGAAGGATTATAATTACAGCTTTAAAAAGGTGAGCATGTCAACATGATCTGTCAGGCCGGCTCTATTTTATGAGGTTAGGTTCCCACCTTAAAGGAATAAATCAGATTATTCATTTACGTACATGCAGACACTGCAGTAAAACACTAAAGTTGAATAAAACTATGCTGTTAGTTTAATCTCAACCATTTATCTCGGGGACAAAAGGAACACTGAAATAAGCCAAACAGTGAGCTTAAAATTTAATCAGACCGAATCAAATCTGTTTAAATTTCACTTGATGGTGAAAGCCAGCAGGAGGCTGGACCTGTAAGTGCTCCACACTCACCGACATCTCTTCAGTACTTCTGCAGTTTAGCTAGATAATTATAAACAGATCGTGGCTTGTCTGCAGTGAAAAGAAGGACTGGAAACACAGGAAGGAGCAATCTAAGTTAGAATGGGCTGAGTGAAAATCTTTGATTCCTTGTGAGACTGATGGCATTAAAAGTCAGCTGAGCACATCGCAGATAAAAAAAAAAAAAAAAAATAAAAAATGGACAAAACATAGAGAGGAAAACGACAAGAAAAGGGATTGGAAGAGAGGCAATAAAACTAGAACAAATAATGGATGTCTATTCTATTAACATTTCTCTATCTGTAGAATGGGTCTGTTTCATGTGTTGACTTCTCAATTCAGAGGGCCCCCTGCCTGTCTTTGCCTAGGGCCCCACATTTCCTAAATCCGCCCCTGTTTGTGTGGTTGAACCATCAACCAGTTCAAGCTCAGGAGAAGGTAGTGATGCTGAGGAACATGGAGGCATCTGAGGGGTGATGGCTAATGTGACCACCAGAAAACACGTTTGGCTCAAACTTCAGCTAATTACTTTAAAAAGCTTTTATTGTGTTATTTTAGCTTTGAAAGCCTAGATGTCTCTGTGCGTTGACCCATAATGGAAAGGCAACCTGTAGAAGGTGCACCCTGCCTCTCCCCTTTAACCCCTTTACACAGGGGGTCTGCGACACCTAGAGGGTACACGGAGGTACTGCATGGGGGTCGTGAAAGTAGGGCTGGGCGATATAGAAA
>NW_015150769.1:813102-813944 GCF_000732505.1 Cyprinodon variegatus | reverse complement strand
AAGAAACACATAAAATATTTAAAAAGATAAAAGTAGGGTGGATAAAAGAGACAGAAAAATATCTGCTTTTCCTGGTAGAGTTTAGCAGCTGAACAGCAGACACTATTTCATACAATTTAGATAAAATTAGAGGGTCCCTGCTCCATCTCGCCATCAGTTTAAGGGTCCTTGGCCTGGAAAACATTGAAGACTCCTGCCTTTAGATACGCGGCTTCAATCCACCAGAGTTCAGACAATTTATGGATTGATAGATAGCTCCACTTTTAAGCCGGTCTTCTGTCAGCTCAGCATACCCCGTCAGACGAGCATACCCATAGTAATATGCATTACATAGTGTCCTCTGTCTCCGCTCTCCTAATATCCAATCATGCTGTTATATTTTGTGATTTACTCAGGTTTTTGTTGTAGTTTAGTACATAAAACAAAAAAAAGGCATTTACTAGGTCTGTTAGACACATTAGCTATTTAAAATAAAATGCATGTCCATTTGACGAGGATCTTATTGAAGAATGATCTGCATTAATTCACAGAGAATTCAATGTTTATAGGGAGAGGATTCTACTTTTGAGTTGACAGGATATGAGATTTATTTGTTTTTGGTCTGTTTAATATGAGCGACATGCGGATCATTCTATTTTTAGTTAATTTTACATTACATGCAACAAACTAATGAAATTATTTTTAGATTACACATAAATAAATTCATGAGTTCCACGGTGGAAAAATGAATTATTTTAAGGTTAGGATTAGGATTCACCCGATGAGCCTACTGGCACAATCTGAAGCCATTTTAAGTGACTGATAGCCACTAATAACAACCATGGCATATTACTGAGGGTATG
>NW_015150769.1:790587-812278 GCF_000732505.1 Cyprinodon variegatus | reverse complement strand
TGGCCTGATGCGGTATGCTGGCCTGATGCGGTATGCTGGCCTGATGCGGTATGCTGAGCTTACAGAACACCGGTTGCTACATCCGTTTACGCTTGTCCATACGTCTGTAAGCGTCTGAAATGGCCATGTTTACAAACTTCAAATCATAGGTTTTCATGATCAATTATTACAGTATTCTACTTAAATAACCAACTAATGCAAAAAAAAATCAGTATTCAAATAGTGGAGCTCCATAGAAGAAGCAATGACGCAGGCCCCGCCCCCAAACCATCGAACAGAGTAGTTTATCTTTTCCTGGGGAGTTTCCTATAACTCAGTTATCTGCTGAAGGTAAGATATTAACTGCTTATAACGGCTCAACAGAATCTCGCCTCAAATAACAGAACAGTTGCTCTGACTGTTAGATTTCTCTGAAGATGGCCAGAATTAGAATTACACAAGAAGTTTTGACATGTTAATTATCAACATCTCATCTTTAAAGGGTATTAATATAGTTTTTACTTATATTGAGCTCTACTTCTATCTATTCTATTCTATTCTACTAATAACCAAGTCATCTTCTATCAATCAGCAGGATGTAAACCAGAAATAAAATAAGATAATACATTAAATGGAGCAAAATATAAATGGGAATTGACAATCTTTGAGTTTACAGGTATTTTGTATGTATAAGCAGAACACGTCTACAGTATCCTATTAAAGGCATGGAACTCTTAAATAAGATATTTAGACTTTTAAAGCCTATATGTATGGAAGAGGATTAGGGCCACTGAAAAAATAAAAGTTTACTGATTTTTTTAATTTCATTTTAGTATATGAGAAAAAAAGTCTGAATTCTGACAGCTAACAATGTTAGCATCAAGCTGTAGCCACTAAACTAGCTCTCTCGTTTTAATCACCTTCTGCTCTTCCATTAATGAAATGGCATCACCGGGGACCCCTCAAAAGTCGCCTAATTCCATCTTTTGTATTTATTTTTCCAGTGGCCCTAATCCTTTTATGCTTTGAAATCACCAAATTTTGGTTGAAAAATAAAATGTAACAGAAATAAAAGTGCTTGTATTTGATTTAAAGTAATACATATAGTAACTTGTCCATTTCAATCGAGTTATTTAGATTTTTTTAAATGAAGTTTAGTAGGTATATATGTTTTTTAATGAAAGACTGTAGTTACTGGGTTAATTTGAGTCATTTGTCCAGGTGCTGTGGAGCTGTTTGGGCCTGTCTCCTAGACACCATGCGGTGTTTTATTACACTGAAGAGCTCATTCACGCGGCTCCTGGCTACAGCAGGCTGCTGTGGGCGATTCACATCCCTGTCTGGCCTCCACAGGGAATAAACCTGTAGAAATAAGGACACGTGGACGGATATAGAAAATAATGAATTGATAAATTTCTGAATGATTATCATAAAGTGTGTGATGAAGCGAGGCAGTGCGCCACTAACAGTTGATCTCAGAGCATGTGGGATGGAGCAGAGATATTTCCAGTTAAACCAGTAGAGCCATCTCTGCAGCCTGATGATGGTGGCACTGCGCTGTTTGTGGGAAGACAATGCCCTCCTGTGGATCGGCTCTGAGCGTTTCTGTCCGTCTATCTGCCCTTTACTCTAGCGGTGAGAAGGAGAAGCGTCTCCCGCCTACAGCAGCGCACGCACACCCATCCACGCGCGCGCGCGCAGAGCTCTTCTATGTTTGTCAGACTCAATCCGACGGAGAGGAGGTAGCCGCCATTTTCTAAGCGTCTCTCCCTAAAGCGAGAGTAAAAGCCTCGCGTCGAACCTCGGTCTGGATTAGCGCTTCCTCGTCGGGAATCCGGGTTTTGGCTTCAGGATTGCGGTGGGATCGCCTACATTTGCAGTAATCTGGAATAGGGCGGACTGTTTGGCGGCCTAGGCTTTTAATAATCGCTGTGGCGGCGAGGCGAGCTGGAGATCGGTGATTCGCCCATTGCTGAATCCGGAACGAAGCCGAGAGGCTCCGAAGAGCGGGCCCCTTTCCGCAGCCTGGCGGTTTATTTCTGGATATATTCATGGCAGAGTGACCCACAGGGCCTCGTGTGTTGTGTTGGTACTCTTGGTTTTTTTCCACCCAAACTGCAGGGGACTGTTGCCGAAATTCCCTCGGATAGTGCAACCTCGTCACGTGGTAGGTTCCTCCTTTTTCTTTGTTAGCGAGCTAACCAGACTGCTTTGGTCTACTCCCAACTTCTCTGCTCTTCGCAGCCCAGATCCCCCCTCCGGCCCCGGGACCAGGCTGGGACCGCGGCCCGGTGGTGCGGATGAACGGAAAACAAATACTTGTGTTTATTTCTGGAGTCTAATTAAAACGCAGGCTGAGTTTCGCTCTGGAAAACGCTGTTTTAACGTAGTTGGACACAAACATGTCTGGTTAAAGAGCCCATGTTGGTGTGTTTTTATGGCAGGAGGTGTTTTATTTCCATCCCTGTTCAGAGTTATTAAACATTTTAACTGGAGGCCAAATTTCCTCAACTATCGCCGCCAGTGTGCGCAGGTTGGACAGCACTTTAAATGTTTACCTGCTCGGCGAAGCTTTAAGTAAACTACTGCTGCTCTTTTCCAGATGATAGAAATAGTTAAATATTAAAGCTGAATAAAATGGTGTGCTGAGAACATGTGCGGATTGTGCTGAGAAACGCAGGTTACCAGCAGGTTGTTTCTTGCATCAGCAGCTTTCTTGGAGGAACGTTAACCAGGAGCAAAGCGCATTAATTTCCACGCAGTTTACAGGATGACCAGATATTTCTCTCCATCTATGCTACAGTTTGATTCGTAGCCTTTTTTTCCCTGACACCTCCTTTTACCACCGGATTCTGCGCTGCTGCCTTTCTGCTGAGACATTAGGCGCAAAAGCTCCTGTAAACACCAGGAAGACATTTTGATGGTTACGTTATGGTTGGCTAACGCTGGATGTGGACGTTTTTGTCGCATCTGAACCCTCACGCATGACAGAGGGGGGGAAAAAAACAAAAACAACGCGATATTTATTGTTGGGTTTAACCAACGTGGATCGTTTTCAGTCTCCCCGGTGCAGCCTGGGGGTCATTAGGCGTGTTTGGAGCCGAAAAGGTGCTTTTAGGTGGATGGATTGTATTGCATAATCTGCTTCGGAAACACCAACATGGCGTAGTGCGCGCCGAGGAGAAGCTGCAGTGAAACACTGAACCCCCCCATTCATCCCAGCCTGCAGAAGATGCGCTGAGCTGCAGCTCTTATCTTTCACACTTTGAAGGCAGCCTGTTTGAAAGTTTCCCATCAACACGCATGCAGCTGGTGTGAAAGATATGACCCAACCTGCTCAATGCCACTGACATTCTCCTGCCAAGCTGAATTCCTGAAACGGCTCTCCAGCTATGATATCATGGAAAGGTGGATTTTTAACAGGGAGTTTAGATGAAATGACAGAGCAGCCCTTACAGGATGACATCATTTGCTTTGAGCTAATGCTGGGCCTAAATCCACCTACTTAGAGGCTGGAAGGAACCCTGCTGAATGCAGACTTGCCTGGGCACATGTAGGGCAGTGGGCTTCGGGCGGTTTGCATTTGCTTTCCTCACCAGAAACGAGTTTTACTTTTTATTTTCACAACTCGGGGAGTAAATGGCATTGAGGGTTTGTTGGCACGTGCCTGTTTGTAGTGGGAATTATTTATCGGCCTTAGCTCAGGTGACTGCTGTTTTTCCATCTTCTATCCTTTGCATCTTATTTCCCCAAGGTCAGCGCCTTATATTTACTGTCCATTTTTTTTTTAAAGCTGGACCTCCTTAGGGTAAAATTTGCTCTAAAGTTTTAGTTATTGAATAAGTTTGTGAGGGTTTGTTCTCCTTCAAGTAGTTTGTTTAAATGTTTTCACTTCAATTTGAGTTTGTTGGTTGAAAATTAATCTCAGGCAGTTTCCAGTTCATTTATTTCTAATTTCATTAACTTTAACTTTTTATTTGACTGGGTAAGATACATAAGATATTGATTACTATAGTTATTACTATGACTCTATATTTTTGCCCGCTCCTTTTTGATCCGGGTAGTAATTTTCCAGTTATAGCCCTACAGAACCAGTTGTGCAAGTGTTTTATTTATATGTTTGGGTTCAGCTGCAGTCACATTGCTGTACAGTTTGAGTTGGCTTGTAATGAAGGGATATTGTTAAGGAATTATTTCTCTTTTCTCAATGATTTAATAAAATCACATGTTTTTAGCCTCCCCCTCCTGTAAGCTAACTGACCAGCAAAGCTGGTGGGTTAAAAAATCGTGATGTTTTAGGTTTGCTTTTAGCCCTCCATCCCGTTCTTTGGCTTTAACGTCTCCTGTCTTATTGCTCCTCTGTTGTCACCAGGCTGTCCTCAGGTGGGGCGGTAAGCGGGTGGAGTGGAGCAGGCCGAGGTGCCCGTCCCTCTGCACTGCATGGCTGCGATGGCGCCCGCTCTCACCGACGCCCCAGCCGAAGCTCACCACATCCGCTTCAAACTGGCTGCCCCATCCTCAAGTCTCTCACCGGCCAGTGCAGAGAACAACGGTAACGCCAGCAGCATCCTCATCCATAGCAGCGGCCCAGGCAAGTGCAAGGTTACCTCCGAAGAGTGCCCCCTCGACTTCTGCGGCGGTGACCAGGAGCCGCAGGAGCAGCAGCCCCAGCCTGCCTCTGTGTCCCAGGCCTCGGCCTTGGGTAAACTCCAGCCACTGGTGGCTTCTTATTTATGCTCAGATGTGACATCTGTCCCTGCGAATAAGGAGTCGATCAAGTTGCAAGGAGTCCTCATCAAACAGTCTGTGCTGAAAAGCCACGGGATTTTGCCAGCTTCTCTGCTGAACGGTGGGGGAGACTTCCTCCTGAGGAAGAGGCAGGAGTTTGAACTCTCTGGCGACCAGCTGAAAAGCCTCATGAGTGGCAGCACAAACGGGAGTGGCCAGCCCATGGCACCTGTCAACGGCCTGGCCAAGAAACTGGCCAGCATGTCGGGCTCTGGCTGCATGGTAGCGGTGAACGGTGACAAGCCTCCCGCATCTACAGACTCCCAGTCCCAGAACCCAGCGCTGGACTCGGAGACCGTCACCGCTACCATATCCGGTCACATCCCAGTAAGAGAAGCTCTTAAACCGAAGCATTCCACCGGGGCGCCGCCCAGCATGGATGGAAATAACGTTGAACCGCCTGAGTTTCACTCTGCTGCTCTGTCCTCCTTTAACCATGACAGCCTGAACTCGGATGAGCAAGTTAGTTTAAACGACGCCGATTCGCTGACGCCCACGGCTCAGCCACAGTTTTCTGACGGGGACAGACCAGGCAGCAGCCAGCAGGGATCCCCAAAACGAACAGCCACACCAGAGCCCCCCCTGCCCAGCACTTCCTCCTCGGACAGCCTTGACGCTCACATCAGAGAACGCACGGTCCTCAACAGCAAGCGGCAGGCCGAAATCGAAAGCCGTCTGCGGCGCCTGCGCAAACGCCTTCAGGTGGTGCAGGCCAAGCAGGTGGAGAGACACATCCAGCAGCAGCTGGGCGGCTTCTTGGACTCGGCTCTTAGCAGGCTACGAGCCGGTAACCGCAAGTCGGAGGTGACCCCACATTCAGCTGCGTGGAGGACTGGGCGGCACTATTCGTCAAACAACAGGGACAGCCTCAGCCGGTTCCTGAAGAGCGGATCTGTGCCCTTGGAGCTGGAGAGGCTGTATCTGAGCGGGTCGGCAAACCTTCATTCAGCAGAAAGCGCCTTCGACTCTGATGTAACCGAAAGCAGCTCTGGGGGGGACTCTGACCTGGAAGAGGAGGAGCTGTCCAGAGTGGACATTGAGCAGCGACATGTCAAAATGTAAGTGCGGCCTCTTCACGTGCTTTTTGATTTTTAAAGGCAAAACTGACACGGTACCAGATACATCTCATAACTGTGTTGAAAATGGTTTCGCAAATCCAATAATCTGTTAATTTTTTAATTAATCAGATAGTACAAGCTTCCTCAAAGAAGACTTTTTTATGAAATTAAACCAGAAGTTCTGGAGTTTTTTTTTTTTTAAATCTTACATGCAAAATGTTTTGTTTTTACGATCCTGGTATAATTACTTTAAAGGCACTTTTTAGAGTCTCTACACTCCATTTCACCATAAATCAATTATTAAATTATCTGATTACTAAATAATCCCCCTCCAATGCCCGTCATGGTGGTCAGAGAAAGTCCCTCCATTTCCACATGCTGTAATCTGCTCCTCCAGCATAGCAGGTGCTAATGACAATTATAACTGGCAGCCTCAGTTGTGCTTGGGTCAAACTCCAGGGAGGGGTAGAGATATAGTTCACCCATGGAGCATGTGTAGCTGTGTGGGCGGAGAGACGCTCAGATGAACCAAGGGGAACAAAAACGCTTTCTTTTCCTGTGGCTCTTCCTCCTGAGAGCCGCCATTCCTGAAACTGAACCTTGTGTTTATCTCCAGGGGAAATGTGGGAGCATCAACAGAAGCAGTGGTTTTTTTTGTTTTGGATTAAAGCCTTTAGTGACGTTTAGGTTTGGGGTGGGGGTTTGATATGGTCAGAGGAGGTGTGGTGTTTGTTTTGCATGCTTCCTGTTGTACTGTCAGGTCCGTGTCAGCAGGGCATGGAAATGTATTCCATGGGAAGTTCACATCAGAGCGCACATCTCTGCCGGCTGTAGCAGGTGGTTGGGTCGTGTTAATGGAGTTAGTGGCCTGTGTGGGATTGGGTGGATTATTAACAAAGTTGCTCTTTATTATCCTCCTCAGTGTTGACTTTAAACCTTTGACCTAAATGTCGTCATATCCCAACAGGAAGTGCCTGTTGAGTACATAAGCATGAAAACATCTCCGAGAGAAACTTCTTATTCGCATCATTTACATAAGTTAAGGATGGCATAAAGGAAAATAAAGAGGAAATAATCTCAATACGTATTAAAATAGCTGTTTTTGGGGGAAATTGAATGCTTTAAACAGGAATAACAAATAGGGGCTGATTAATATCAACTTTGTTTATATAACTTTGATTCACACACAAGGCCTTCAAAGCCATAAAACTGCATTTAATTTTAATTTTAATTTTTGCGACTTATATAGACATGTACATACAAATCCACATTTAGTCAGCTGTTTTTCCCTTACAGTATACCTAACAACTTTGAAAGTATAAGCATAAAGAAGGTTACATCATTAAACATGAGTTAACAAACAAATATAGATATGGTTGGTTAATTAATAAGCAGCACAAATGGAGTGAAATTCATGAAATAAGAATAAACTAAAATGTATAAATAAAGATAAGGGAGAAGATAAAATATATAAGAAGAGAAAAAGTCAAATATATCTTTTTGAAGCCTCAGGCAGTAAGTTATTTGTTCCATATGATAGATTTCCCAGACCGTTTCTATCCATATATTGTACGTTAGCAGGTCAGCCTTCAACCATTTAATTGTGATACATTTAAAAGCCCTAATCAGTGACATTTGTTGGAGGTATTTTTTTTCTCTTCCAGTAACGTCATTCGGTAATAATCCAAACATTTTCATCTCAGGATCTTTGTTAGAAGTTTTCTGCAATACTTTTGTAAATGCCTCAAATATCTCATTCCACATTTTTCTCAGTTTAGGGCATGACCAAAATATACTAGTAAGGGTAAAACAATGCAATTTTAATCTAGATTTTAAATGCAAGGTCTGATTATGTTTTTTAGATTATGAAAAAACTATTAGTTTTAAAATAGGTGAGTTTTTGATTCATTTAGTGATACAAAAACCTGAAAATGCATCTTGGAAAAGAAAAAAGGAGGAAATTAGGGAGCTGCCTATTTATTTTTCATGACGCACGTTTTTACTTTAGTACTCTGCATTTTCAAAGAACGGTCAGGAAATAAGGCTTAAACAGTCTGTTATTTAACCCATTCTAAGGTTATAAAGCTTTATGAAAACATGTATAAACATTGACAAACAGCTTATCAATAATACTTTTATTAATTCGGTGTTGATTATGAATCTATTTTCCCTTTTTAATCAATTGATTAAAAATGAATAGAACAGAACAAGGACAAAAGGCAGCTTTTAGATGCTTAATATTTAAAGTTAATTTCTGATCATGAAAGCAAGGACTGCTGAACAGAACCACAGTTTGCTTTAACATGAAAAAGTCTAAAAATAAGAATGAAAAAAGTAATTTAAGCTGATTCATTTTTGTTTTTGTTTGTTTTTTTTTATGTGGGATTTGGCTTTTTTAACAGTTTATGTAACTGTTGTCTTCTCTTTTGGTATTTTTTGTTTTTGTTCTTATTGCAGTGCTTGTAAAACATTTCTCTTTGCAGCAACAAGGTGCCGAAAAAGCGTACAATCATTTGTCGATAACGAGACTCTAAAAGACCCAGATAATTTTATCCCAAGTCTTTTAAATACAAAAATAGACCTACTGGGGAAAAGATTTGATAAACATTTACCATGGACCTTTCCAGCAGCTAAGTGTTCTCGTTATAGGGCTACAGTTATCATTTCAGTAGTTGATCGAGCTATACCGAACATCAAAAAACATCCATAGCATATTTTGAATGTTGATGAGGAAAAAAACCCAACAAAAATACATGTAACTTAACAGTTCAATGGTCAGAAAGGCCACTAAAAGATGGAGCATATTTACAGAAAAGAAGGCTTTGCATTATATTATATAATATAAACATCTTCTCTTCAGCTTTGGCTTAATTACGGCTCTAAGTTTGTTTTAGTCTGTTTACTAAAGTCAAGTTTTCCCTGATTACTAAATTAGTGGATTATCTGTTTCCAACCTGCTTTCATCTTAATGCTATATCTTTACCCAGCATAATTATGTATTTTAGATTTAAAAAGGAAAAGTTTAAAGTTGTCAGTATTTTCTTTAGAATCACATTTTTAAATGATTTCAGAGCTTCGGGATCTAGAACTCCACTATTGGTCATATTTAGGGTCTAAACAGTTAATCACAGGTAGGGGAGCGCAGATCGCTGGTTCCTGGTCGATTTGTGATTATTGATCTTTAATAAGCCTTATATGCCAGTTTTTATTTTATTAAATAACTGACTCTGTCTGTGGTTACCTTATCTCACTAAAAAGACACTGAACAGTACCCATTATTAGTATTTTCAGACCTTTAGCAGAGGTAGATAAGATTGTTTTCACCTCTAAGTATTGGCCGATCGTTGATCATACAAAATTAAAGAAATGGAGGTTGATCATTCATGTCGTCTTCTTCTTTTCATATACAGAACATTATAATCGACCCAATCATACAGACAGATTCCCCTTTAATAATTCATTCATTCAATCCTGGGAAATCTTGGTCAAAGTATCTTTTGATAAAACGGGATATGAGGAGATCCTTCCATGTCATCCAGCCATGGATTTAGCAGCAAACCGTCCAGCTGAGCAAGTGGTCATCAAATATAGAATTTATATTCAGTTAGAAGAAGATGTAAAGAAGTTGTCAGGACTGAATCATGATGGCTGTAAATGGAATTGGTGTGGTTTCAAACTATTCTTAAAAACATTACAGTTTATTTAGAAGCCCTTTCTAAACGCTCAAGGTTGTTCTGCAAATGATTTGGGCTGCAGCTTAACATTATTTTGAAAATTGATTAATCTCTCGATTTATTTTTTTCTGATTTGATTAATCTGTTAAGATTTGTTGCAAAATAAAACCAGGTGAAATTCAAACTTTTCCACTTGAGTTCTTGATGGAGAATATTGACAGACGGACAAGTTTGTTATCTGAAATGCAAAATGTTTACATATTTGTTTTCAGTATAATCCCTGCTTTAAATGGGTCGCTCTGTCAGCTAAAGGCACGTTTTAGAGTCTATTAATTTTGATCTATTAACCGTTTCCTCATGAGGTCAAAACAAAAACAATTAAAACATCATGATAAACTTATTAAGCATCGTGAATGTACTTATGACCAGCTTATGTCGCTCAGGCTTGTTGTGTAGAAGATCCGGTGAAAGAAAAGAACAAATGATTCGTTAAAAAACATAAAGTAAGAACAGCCAGTTTATAATAAATACTGTGAAGGTTTTTGTGGTTGATGCAATCTTTGAATCTACTCATTTTTTAACTTTATACACGCTGCTCCTTCCCTTGTGGCATCTGGTTGATCATGAGTGGATTTCTCTTCACAGCGACCGTGTCACAGCTTGTTCCTGCTCGGCTTAACCATAATCATTTCTAGTCTCCACCCTTTTTGTTGTCTGTTTTTATTTTGTTGTTGTTTTTTGTGCTGTACTGTGAGGCAGCAAAAGCCTTTTGGGAATTTGGTCTTTGTTAACATCTAGTGACTCTCTGGTATTTTAGATCACAGAGAAGAGGCCCTTTTTCCACTGCACTGCTTTCAGGAATGAGGCCTTTAGTGACTGATTATGCAGTTAGACCTTGTGTTTTAGTTCTGCTCATCTGTTCTTGAGTCTTTTAGTTTTTAGAAGGAGCAAAAGTGGGTGAACAACCACCGACCGGATGCAGATCCTTGTGAAAGAAACCTAATTTAGCCTCTATTGTAATCATGCACTCCCCTGAGTGCTGCTAATCCTGCTGAAGTCAGTTTTTCCTACCTAAACATAATCTTAAAGCGAGAGCAGCTAGTTAAGACTTGCTCTTTGAGTCGATGGGAGTGTCACCACTCGTTGGTATTTGCCACCTGCGCTTAAATAAGATAAACTAAATGTATTGAGTTCATTAAATGAGCCACATTTTGAAGATGGCGAACATTAAGCATTTTTATTAAATTTAGCCCTGTAAATATTTGAGTTTAACTAAGTGAAAAGCACCTCCATGCAGCTTGTGATTGAACAGGTTGGAAACAGGTTCTCAGCTCTGTTGAACCTTCATTCATTGTGTCCTTATTTGTCTTCTAGGCTGTGATCTGTGTGGCTTTATAGAGCCGTTATGCTAAACTCTCTCATCGTTTGGTTTCACTTAATAATTACTCACTTAAAGTGCTACAACACCAACTATTAACCATTTAATGTCTTCTAGGAGTGCTGGGCTCTCTAAGGCCTTGTTTTGGGCTGACAGCCGGGTATGAAAATAACCCGTTTGCTGGTGTTGCTTCCAGATCCTCCTTTCCGCCCTGCTTGTTCTATAGACGTGGTTTCCTGTATCTCAGGAGCTCATGTTGTCGGCCTTTTTTCATCTCTTGTAACTGAGGGATCCAAAGCGTCGAGTACCAGTCGGCGGGGGGGTTCAGCTAGTTTCAGAAACGGCGTTGGAATCATCTGTGTTCATTAGATCAGGTCTGTTTCAAGGAGCACGGAGTGTTCTGTGTTAAGAAACGAGTGGGCACGGTTTCTCGTTTCTGAGGCAACAAAAAATGCTCATCAGGAAATCTCAGCTCTTACATAATGGCTTATTGAACAATGAAAATGCCAACATTTCTGTAATCTGATCATTAAAAGCAGATTCGGTGCTAAAAAGCGATGAAGCGATGATCCAGGCAACAGGCTGCTTGTATGATCAGTAGGGTAATTGGGACTCCAGCGTGCCTTTCATGCCTATGGCTGAGCATTACTCTGCAGTCTGAGTCACTTAGGCGTGTTGTTTCTTCCCTTCATCGCTGCTCTCCATGTATGTTTGAGCTTCCAGGGCCTGTATAGCTTTCTGTCCTGCTTGACACATCTGGATGTGTTTAGCTCGACCCGAGTTCCCCAACACAAACCCACAGGCGTTACATAACCCCTCTCTTTTATGTAATGACTGCTGCAGCTCTCCGCCTGAATTTGCCCTCTCTCTTTTTCCCTGCCCCACACCCCGTCCGGCTGGTCGGCCTCATCCCTAATCCTGGTTCCCGAACAGTTTCTTCCTGTTGAAGATGAATCCAACCAGCTGTCCTGAAAGACTTCAGGAAGGAAAAAATGACATGCTTCAGTCTAGTTGGTGTTTCAGAGTAAAGCTAGTTTTTCATTTCAGTCAAAGAGTTTAAAATCCTTGATTGTAGAATAAAGACTTAATGGCTGTTTTTAGATTGTGTTTTACTTTGTTAGTCGTATTACGGTGCAGATTTCTTTAATCTTTGCTAATTTAAGTAAATGTTCACGCTCTAAAGGGTTGTAATTGTGAGGCCTTTGCTTTTTTATATTAATTCTTAACTTGGACCCTCTTAGATATCTGTGGCTGATCGAACTATAGATGATATTGATATTTAGATTTTTGAATAACAAAAAAAATGTTTTGTTTTTGTGTGAAGGGATCATTGAGTGTTGCATAGGTCTGCTCCCCTGGAATCTGACTATTAAAGGGATGAATATGTTGGCATAAATATGGTCATATATTTTTATTTTTATTTTTTTTTAGCAGATTAAAAATGGAGGTTTATGATACGTAAAAACTCATAATTCAACAATCATATCTTTAGATATATATATATATATATTTGTATCCAGCTTGTTTTATTAGAGGGGTATAAAAGTGAGCAGCTTTGCTGTAATTCCTCCCTCTTTTGAAGTCTGTAGCAGGCTGAACATCCGATTGCCTCCTGAGAACATAGTTTCTTTTCTCCAGGCTCTTTTGCTTCCTCTGACTTGATTTTTAAAGGCTTTACGGATGCCTCCTCACCGAAGATTGTTGCCTCTGCTGGTGCCAAAGAATGTTGTCCATCCGATTCCTGATCAGGGCTGGAGATTTGCCCCAATCTTCCCAACTTTAATTCTTATTTCATCTCCTATTTGTTAGTGTGCTTAATCATGCCTGTTTATACTGAATTAGCTTTGAAGTGTTAAAGTTTAAGAGCGTTCTGCAATCCTGCTTTTTTTTTTTTTTCAAATGTCTGCAGAAATAAATATGTTACCTTGAACTGTTGCTTCGCTCCAAGTTGAGATAAAAAGGTAACTTCCTCATTGTGAGCTTTGGCCAAACACATCCAACTCTTGCTGGCTTGTCATGGAGCCAAAAGCAAAGTCTGTAGAAGTGACCTTCACAGTTGGAGCACTTAAACCTTTAACAATGTGTTTGCGTCAGGCTGCAGTGAGACCCTCAAATTGCTGGTTTCTATCAGGGTTTTCTGACGCGTTTCTTTGTGCTCCTTGCTTTGGTTAACAGCAGAAGTAACTGGATGTAAAGCTTGTTTTATGACCGTGTTGTGAAATAGTTGACCAACACTTGCAATGACTGCAGTAAAGAAGGGAGGGAAGGCCTGCCTTGAAAAAAAGCTTTTAATGCTCCATGAGAAGAATGGCAATTGTGTTCAGAACTATTAGATGTGAGCAGAGCTGTAAACAAATAATTTCGAGGGCACCAAAAGCAGCTGCTGCTGTCTGCGTTCCTGCAGTGTGTAATTTCATTCTGGGAAAGTTATTCTGCAGGGATGAGCTTGTGTTGTAGAGGTTTGAGCTCTCAAGAAGGTAAAACAAAGCGTTTGATGGTGTTCAAGACTCTGCTGAAAGAAAAGACTGTTCAGAGTGGAAAAATGAAGCTAAAGGCAGAGAAAAGTTTGGTATCACGTGGAGAACGAAGGAGCAATATGATGAAAATAACAGGCACAGGCTTTGTTCTCTTTAGGGAAGCATTGATGGGAATGAATTTGACCTTACTTGTAAAAAAAAAAGCAAGAAGATAAGTTTAGTGGAGTGACCCCTCCCCCTCCCTACAGCAAACAGCTGGACTTCTGTAATGTGAAGGTGGTGGAACCCTCCGACCTTTAAAAGATAAAGGCTGAACATGTCTAGTGTCATTCAAGCAAAGCACAAAAGGTAAAACTACACCTGAGCCGGAACCCAAACCTGAGAAAAAAGTTTGTTTGTGGTTAAAATATTGCAGAACCAGTCCAGGATGATGCTGTTTTTCATTAGGATGGCTGCTGATTTAATCCCTTTCTATGCACTGTGTTCTTTCCAGGTTTGTTCACTTTCTGTCTCCATGTGCTGCTTTTAAAACAAGACAGTCAGTGACAGAAATTCAGCGTCTGAATTTCCTCCCCAGGCTGAGATTAGTTTCTGTACTGATCTGAGTAATTTAAGATGAACCGGTGAGGGTTTCACTCTGACGTTTGGATTCTGTGGAGATTTTCCCTTTTAAATCCAAGTTTATGAGAGTTCTGGGCAATTAATTGCATTTGCAAAAAAATAATAAAAAAATTCAAATTGCAGAGGCTCTTAATTTTAGTCGCAATACAATAAACAATAGTAGGAAACTAAATTTCCCTCCAGCCCTTTAGGTGGCGGTAATTTGTTTAAAGTGGGTTTGCTGTTGCCCAGAAGGGAATAAGAGTTGCAGCTAGCACCTAGGTCTATGCATTATAATAGAAGGAAGAAGTTTTTCATGCAGATGTTAAAGTAAAGTCCTGCAGCACTGGATTCTGGACAATCAGGCTTTCAAGGTCATGGAAAAACCTTGGAGTATAACTTAGACATGCTGATGTTTATTGCGAAGGAAAATCGCATCATTGGTTGAAAATAATCATTTAGCTGAAGTTTTTTTTAAGGATGCAGACTGTTTAACTGGAAGATCACAAAGATGTTTAAAATTCAGCTGCATGTTTATGATTGGGGGGGGTGTCAGTGACTCAAAGCTGAAGACTTTTTAACGATAGCAGTAGCTTTATTTCTCCCTTTATTCCTGTTCTTGTTGCAGAGTAATCTGTTGTTCTTTATCACACTTTTGTCCGTTGCTCTGTAACTTGTTCCTGGCGTGGCAGCATACCATCAGTCTAGTATTTGTTTCAAGGCGAATCCTACCTGAAAAAACCTGAAACACAGGTACAGCCCTGAATATTGTGGAAAAAGTCGAGTGTTTTTTGTAGCACTGGTGTCAGAAGGTGACCTTCGCTTATATAGATTCCCTCCACCATGGCTTTCCAAAGCACAGCCATTTTACACCCATTAGTATTTTTGTTTTAGATTGGATTAAACAACACTCAGTTATCTTCATTCAGCCTAATGTTTCTGGTTAAAAGGACTACAGATGTTAAGCAGCTCCAAGGCCTCTCTGGGTTCCTCCTGTCCCCATGGATGAATACAGCCAGGCCTGTAGAAGACAGATTGACCCATGTCCCATTGTTGTTGCTCAATTAGGGCTGGAAAAAAAAGGGCTGGCTCTGATTGGTCCCTCAGTCTGGGCTAAAAGGCTTCAGAATCAAACTGCTGACTGAACAGAGGACATCCATCAAAGAGGGGGGAATTACTGAAGAAGCTGTTCATAGAAAGTTGAGTGGAAGGTAGAAATGTGACTTATGAGCTATAAAGGTAACTTTAGCCTCGATAGGACTGTGAAGGAAATCCAATTCAGGCACCAATGGCGTGTCTAATGACTAAAGTTTTACCTGATCAATAACAAAACTGAAAAAATCTGTTTCTGGTGAACAAAGTAACTGTTAGACCCTGATATAAAGAGCTGTGGCTAGCGGTGCTCAGTAGCTAACAGGTTAGCCCCTTTTAGCTCGCTCAGTTAGCCATATTAAGCTACACTACTTGTAATTCGCATCAGTGACAACCATTTGTTTTCTACAAGTAGAGAATAGAACAGTTTTGTCTAAAATCTCTACGTCATTTTATAAGATGTTCCTCCTCTGCCCACAGATTTTAATAAAAAGAATCAAAATAAGCTCAGACTTTTTTTGTCACCTTAAATAATAGAAAATATATGTAATAATATGTTGAGACTCCAAAAGAGATTTAATCCTTGAGAAACGGGTACAATACAGTTTAAGTGATTGGAGTTGCCATATGTTGATGTCATAAGAAGGGGCGGGGCCTGAGCAGATCTGGTACCTACAGCGGCCTGAGGAGCCCAGAGAGAAACAGGAGCATCATCGAGAAGAGGATGAGACACCAGAGCCTAGAACGTAGGCGACCTGAGTTTCCTTTAGACCTCAGCAGAGCCACAGGCGGGCCGCCTTCCTGCTGCGCCACAAACCAAACAAGGGTTCGGTTTATAGAAAGGAGCACACTTTTCATAACCTGAAGATGGATTCAGATATATTTATGATTCAATCTTCAGAAAAACATCTCTTTAAGCCATAACAGAGGCTCCAAGGAAAATAGGTCTGAAATATTTTACTGTTGTGTAAAGAAAGTTTTAGTTTCTGAGTTGTGGGGATAAAATGTTGAACTATTCAAAGTATTTGGTATGTATGTCTGTGTATGAATGGTTATACAAGTCATCAAAAACTCTATAAAGAGTTAAAGTATTGAAGAACTGATTTAAAAACTAAATTATGTCAAAGAATTGTTGGACGGATATTAACTGATGATCAGTGGTGCGTCTGGCCAGTCCTCGTTCTGAGGGGCCGCGGTATTGGCTCTGATCTGGGCCCCCGGTTTCCTGGGTCTGTACGATGTACTGGTTCCCAGTGCTAAACCACATGTGCTGCATCCAGACAAGCGCCACGCTGCAGAATGTGCTGACGGCCAGGAAACGGCAGCTGTAGTAACTGCTGTAGGCGCTTTGTGTGTTGGAGGGGGGGGGCAATACCTCCTGTTCCTCATTCCTCTGCATCTCATCTCTGTTGATTGGATACATAAAGTCTTACGAGTGTTAAAGTCTGCTTCAGTATGTGGGTTCATACCGATGAGTTAAACACTAAAGTATCCTCCACCTGATCATTTCCTCTCAACCTTTAGAAAGTTTATATCAGGGTGATTTCTTTATAAATAGATTTACTGCATAATTTAGCTTCTTTTAACGCTGACCTTAAGCAGGACAGACGATTGTGATTATTTTCCTTAAACACTCCTCAGTCCTGTTTATATGAATCCCTGTGTTTGGACAGGGAGTCCTGGGAAAAGGAGTTATCATAAGATAGACTTTTTTTATTTTATTTTATATTCTCCCTAGATTCCCTGGAGAACGCAGAGGTTCAGCAGTGTATTATTACAAAAAGCAGATGGACCTGCTTCTATTCTCTGAAATAGATCGGTAAAAAAAAAAAAAAAACAAGATCATGATCTAATTTAGGGTCTATATAACGAAGAGTATCTGCAACATCATTGCAATAAATAAATGAAAGATTAATTTCCAAGTTTAATTTTTGCTCTCATCGCATCTATTAAATATTAAGAATCTCACTCCAGCCCTTTAGGTGGCAGTAGAAGGCGTTAAGTTGGAATGCATGTATTGGACTCCAGATAAGAAGGCATTTAATGATATCTAAACTTGGAATCTGAAAGTAGGATTTTGTTTTTTTTTTTAATCAGTGTAAAGGCAAATCAGAAAAAACAAACACTGATTTATGCCAAAATGGTGCAGCCCTTGTCTATATCAACATGATGGTATCTCAGCTGTGGGATGTTTGTCGATGCTCAGATTAGGGCTGAAATTTCTTTGAAGGAACCTTTGGCTATGCGATAATTAATCAAAAAATAATCAACAGATTCATAAATTGCAGCCCTAGCACAGATATGTGAATCTAGTCCATCACATGTTTGCTTTGAGATCTGGTGACCTAGTGGAACATGGAATTCCTCTTAATGTTCAAAAAGCTGCTTCATCACCAGCATCAGCCCTGGCTGTTGATGCAAAGCAGATTAGATCTATATTCAGATGAATATCTGACCGTTTGGACTGAAATTTGGTCTGGTGTTCCTTTGCTTCCAATCTATTCAGTCAGATTCTAGTAAACGGTTTCTGGATCTCTTCTCCTCTTACTGCTGTTCGCTTTAAACTGAGGCAGGGCTGAACATAAAATCCCAGTAGGTCAGCAGAATCTGTTCATCTGCTTCAGGAACGCGCTTCACTCAAGACATTTTAAAATCCCTTTTTCCCACATTATGAGGTTGGGTTCAAACTGGACTTTGTCTCCATGTCTTTCCGTGTTCTATGGTATTTTGGACCAGTCTTGATATTTTAATTGTGCAGAACTCCATATTTCTTCACGTTTGAAGCTCCTGCATCTCTATTTTTAATTCAAGTCAAGTCCGCTTTTATTGTCACTTTCTTCATATGTACAAGACATACAAGGGAAATTAATTACGTTTACTCTCTAGAAATATACAAATATACAAGAAATATACAAGACTGACATTTAAAAACTGACATAAAGTGCGGGACATGACAGGTAACAGTGATGAGATAAATATAAAGTATAGACATTACAATAAAAGCAATAAAACAGCAGCAATAGTTTATTACAGGCTGAGGTAGTGCAGGTAAGGTGCAGTCTCTGGTACAGTGAATGTGTGTGTGTGTATGAGAGGTGTGTGCGTATGAGTGTGTTGCAAGTTGGTATAAAGCTCAGCAAATTACCAAGAAAACCAATCCAACAAAGTTAGTGAAAAGCTCAACCTGTGTCTGTAGGCGTGCCGTAGATGCCAACAGCTGAAAGGAATGAGAAATATTTTCTGGTACAAATGTATGTTTTCTTTGCAAGACTTGCAGAAAGAAAAACAAATACTGGGTTAACTCTTCCATCAGTCGCCTAAACTCAATCTGGATGCAGATAACGCTTAGCTGGCTAACAACCTGCTAATGCTAATGAGCCTCCACAGAGAGACCCTTTAATTTCTGCAGCAGCAGCTCCACCTTTCTTTAATGGTTTCTGTGCTGTTCCTGTGTCTTCCTTCCCTCAATGGGATCTGATGACGCCTTTTTTGATTTGCTGCATTAACAGGTTATAGAAAGCTAATCACTTATTGAATGGGCTGGGTGTCAATTCAAACTTCATGGATCTATTTGATCCTGATCGGAAGATTTAGAGTAGATTCTTTATATTTTGATCCAATTTGATTTCTGGTGTAATAAAATGTACATATATATTTAGCCTTAATTACTGATGCAACATTATAATACAGGTATTATTATTATTTGAAAGCAAATAAATTAACTAACAGTGGTTAATAGAAGCTGGAAGATCTTGTTAATTGATTAGCAGTTTCATATTTGGATTGGATTGCGATGGTTGCATCTTTAGGTCCCGAGTTTGTTCCGGTAGAAATGAACAGAAGTGTTAAGAAGTGAAAAGATCAGATTTGTATGAGATTCAGGACCACAGAGCCAAGTGGCCTGGGTCGCATTGGAAAAAATCTGATCGGTGTCGTTAAAAGATCCAATCCGGATCGCATACGGGCAAAAAAAACCTGGTAGCCTTAGATCCAATCTGTTACAGATACCTGATGTAAACATGACTTTATTTCTGTTGCTTTTTACAGACAAACCTGGTTTCTTTGTATAGCAGCTCAGTGCTGTTTTCTATTCCCTCTTCAGCACATGGAGTACAACCTTTTCCTTCTAGTAGGATATTCTGTGATCATTTTTCCAGTCTCTCTTTGTCTTTCCTCCCAGCTTCCATTGAATCGCAGCATAAAGGCAGATTAAAGAGACTCAATAATACTTTAGCTTCTCAGTTTTGCTGTGGAATCGCCTCCACGACTAGTGGCTGTTAATGAAGTGCACCATGTTGTCTTGGATTGTCGCAGTATCTGTCACCATGTAGTTTGTGAAAGGAGTGCATGCTTGTTTACCTCAGCAGAACAGGATTCAGTGTGTAGAAGAGCGAAAGGAAGTGGTGCTAGCAGGAAACACTGCAGCTGAATGCTTAGCGGCATGTTACTGTTACTGTACTGCAGTGAACAAGCCATAGATAGAAAATGTTGCAGATGAAAAACAGGAGGAATCAAGCGATCCTTCATCAAGCTGCTTGGTGTCCTCTTAAAGGTGCAGGAACTGTGTCTCCGATCAGCTTCTCAATAAGGCAGGATCCCAGCCTGGATTATTGGCTATCCCACTGTCTGCTTCTCTGCTTCCTGACCCAGCCCCACCCCCTCCAGCACTCTGGCCTGTAGATTGCTTTTAAAGCCCGTCTGTTCCTCTGCACACTGGCAGAGCTTCCCAGCCCCCGTTGTCCCCATTTTCCGCCCCTCTTCATCCGCCTCCCGCGCCCTCGGCTGTTCGTTTTCTGAGCAGACTCTTACCGGCTCCTGCAATGACTTGGAGAACAGACGAGAGCTGAAGGGGAGAATGCACAGGAGTGCTAAGTCTTATCTTTGTCTAACATCTGAGTCATTATTTTCATTGTTCAGCTGCAGTTGCCGTGGCCTACATTTTGGAAGAAAAGCACCCCTGGTGGCTGCTGCTCTCATTGCAGGAGCAGACATTTTCCTCTCATGTCTGCCTTTGAAATGCCCATTCTGTGTGTCATACTGGTAAAATGGAGAACCCAGCTACGAGCTCTCACACTGGGAGACAGCAGCGTTACGGAAACGCCTTCTCTATCATTGTCTTTCCTCTAAAATGCAGTTATAATGTTTGTTTTTGGCTTAAGTGCACGTTCATGCCCCCTGCAGCTGTCATTAATGGGTGTTATCTGTAATACTGATTCACTGACCTCTACAGTTTGAAAGAGGAAATGCTTCAATGATCAGTGTTTATTATTAGGACCGTCTCATGCATGTGAAAAGATTATCTTACTTGCCTTTACACAACTGGAGCTTACTAATAAATCATAAATCCAGGCATTGAAAAAAAAATATGAATGTTGTATGTTTGTGATCTCTGATGTGGCTCAGCTTTAAACACCCCTCCCTCTTACAGATGGAAGCGGGCAGAGAGTCGCTACACCCTGGAGAGAGCTGCCATCATCAGCCACTGGAACTGGCTCCAGGCCCACATCTCGGACCTGGAGTACCGTATCCGACAGCAGACGGACATCTACAGACAGATCCGCACCAGCAAGGTCGGTCTCAACCTGCTCTGCTTTGGCCTCTAGGATAATCATGCTAATGTTTATACTCAGCGTGGATCAGAACCGTCTCATTTCTGATCAAATTCTGCTACTGCAGCTTTGAGTGATTTCTGATATTGACCTGATACGGTATGAGCGCTAATCATATTTACTCTAATTGCTGTTTTTTGTTGCGTTTCTCATAAAACAACAACAAACAGCAGCCTGTATAAGAACAACCGACCCATTTCTTTTTAAAAAACAGGTTACAGGAAGTTCAGACAGAGCGTCAGGTTGCTGATTTCTGAGGATTTCGATGCATTAAAGGGAGGGCATGCTAAAAATATCAACACTTAAAGGGAAATGAGATAAGATGGCCACAGTTGAGTTACAGTTGTGCCTTAATGTATGGAAATCTAATGTAAGGAAAATCAGTTGATTGCATCGACTCGAAGGCAATCCCTCACACTACGCATGTTTGTAGCGACAGTGGAGAGGAAAACTCCCTTTGAACAGAAAGATAAAAAGAAACCTTTAGTGACAAAATGTGACCTTTGGACCAAAGATTAGCCTCTGATGTCTTTTTTGTACTAATTATCTTATGAAAATAAAAAAAAATCTGAGATAAATACCCTATATTACTATTTAATAACAAAATGAGATTGTTTTAGTTTCATATTACCCTCCTGGCAGATATCACTCCAAAATCTTATTTTGGCTGAAATCAGTTAAGTTTCTAATATCAGTGTTTGATCAGGATGTTTGGGAACTGAACCAGAGAGATGTGGGTTATAATTGTAATTGTTTAGTATTTTATAGGGCTGGGCGATATAAAACAAAAGCATGTTGATCGACGTTGATAATTATATAAAACATTCTATACACTAATGCTACGTTCAGACGGCACGCGCTGGAACCAGCAAACCACCTCCTTGCTGCTCGTCCACATTAAGGTCGGACGTCCAGTAAAGTGAGTCCAGATGTTTCTGCTGCTCCTGTGTTTGATGCCAGAGAGCAGCTTTGCTATATTAGCTGTGATCAGCGGGTAGAAAGTAGTTAGAATCTATGTTGAAGTGAGAAAGTCCTC
>NW_015150769.1:788797-790393 GCF_000732505.1 Cyprinodon variegatus | reverse complement strand
GAACCGGTTCTGAACAGGAACCGGTTTTCGATTCCCATCCCTACATGGTAGTGCTACAAACTGCAGGCAGCAGGATAATAAAAGCCAACATATTCTGCCGGCAGGTTTCTACATTTGAAGTTAATTTAGGCGTTAATAAACTGTTTCAGAGGAGTGATCATAGCGCTCTGCTTCATCAGTTCTGCGTCTGACTCCCTGCCAGCTCCCAGATCAGCTTCTGAATCGATGATGCGGCGCGTCCAGCAGCTAAAGTTACATTTCTGCTGCTTGTGAAACATGTAACACGCATCAGAAGCTCATGAGATGCTGCTCTGACACGCTGCAGGACCTTTTGCTGCGCCTTGATGCGCATCAACTATTAACTTTGCATGTAAACCAGCTGCTTCTGCTGCCTCTAGAGTCTGCAGTCTGAACGTAGCATTACTTCTCTGGTTCCATTCTCTGTCTACGTCACAAGAGCTTCGACGTTGTGGCGTAGTAAGACACAGATTGGAAATAATTTTGCAACGATTCTCTGCACTCATTGGACAGATTAGGGAGTTAGAGAAATATTTGCAGCCCAGAACGGATCGTAGATCATGAGTGGCGAGCAGCTGTCTGAAGCCAGGTTGATCAGGGGCAGCATATCCATCGCCATGAACATGTTAATCCATGAGTGATGTCTTTCGCTGCTTGGATGTTTGTCGTATTTATCACAAAGAAGGAAGCCCAGTTTAGCCTGCTTTGTTTTAGCAGAAGTTCCTGAAGATTCCTTCAACGACCGCGCCGGTGCCAACAGAGCGGCGGCTTAGATGATAAAACTTGTTGGTTTTGTTACCAGACTTCGTTTTTACTGGTTCCCTGCAAATTTTACAAATTGCTGTGAACATAGTTAGACAAAGTCAGCATCTCGGATTGTGTGGAAAGCCAAAGAAAAGAAATGGGTCTTAAGAGCATCGTTAATAGTAAATCCCTTCTGAGGATTTTTTCCTTTTAGGGCTCGTATTAGAAAATCCTGCAGTTGTGACATTAAAGATTTTACATTTTAGTTCTTGTCGGTCTGTCAGATGCTTCCAGCATCATGGGTGAGGTGAGGATGTCTGCAGATTTACGCCGGATGAGAATGAGACGTCCCAGTTGCTACATGATGTCATTTTAGCATCCACGCCCCCATGCAGCCAGAGGCTTTGAAAATGTTTAACTTCTATATTTAGGAAAGTGTCATAAGCTAGCTGCCTGTTCTCATCACTCACCATCAGGGCTGGGCCCTATGACCTCAAATCAATGTCGCAATAAATTGGGCAGTTTTACCTCCATGGCCAGTTGCACCTGGATTAATCAGTTCACCCAGTAGAAGTTTTTAGCAGCGAATGGCGATCTGACCCTTAAATAGTTTTGGGTTTTTTTGTGCATGACTAAAGGGATACACGCCCGTTGAGGTAGTTTAAAGTCTATATTTCGTACAAAACTAAAGTGATAAATGCAAATCTGAGTTCTTGAGCATGCGTATTGACTATAGGTATGCTGATCTGACAGAACGGCTCCTCTACCAGAAACAAAGGCCTGTGCAGGAAATGCAACTGATTTATTTATCATTTATTTTTTGAATAAATCACA
>NW_015150769.1:785282-787683 GCF_000732505.1 Cyprinodon variegatus | reverse complement strand
ATGCTCTCCCGGCGTCAATGGTAGAATTACGCAACAGCGCCCCCGGCTTCAATGGTAGAAATGCATTAATGCTTTCCCGGCCTAAATGGGTTAAAGTCTATATTTCCTACAAAACTAAAGTGAAAAACACATCTGAGTTCTTGAGCATGCGTATTGACTATAGGTATGCTGATCTGACAGAACGGCTCCTCTACCAGAAACAAAGGCCTGTGCAGGAAATGCAACTGATTTATTTATCATTTATTTTTTGAATAAATCACATAACCTATTCATTTCAATTAAATATTAGTCTTGTAACCATTCAGGTTTAAACATTCAACAATATCTCATTAAACAGGATAAAAATGTTTCCTCTCCAAACTTTTTTGCACACGGAACCTTTTTCAGTCAAACTTTGCATTTTGTGTTCTTTTGCTCAACTTTATTTTGTTGCCACCGAACTGAGATGCAGTGAGAACAATGTTCATTGTTTAAATTCGCACACCCTGACTCAAAACCGCTGCGCCGCGCGCTCCACTCTGAAAACACGTTCTCTGCTCTGAAAACACGTTCTCTGCTCTCGCTTGCCTCCACAGGATTAACTAATGTAATTTTGTTTACAACTGAGTTAGACGCTCCTTCAGTGTGTCGCAGTTAGCTTGTCACAGGTATGACGCAGATATTTTTCATTTATGCCCCATTTTATCTGCGTTTCCTGCGACACACGCAGGTCACCTGGTTTCTGAGCATAAACCAGGCTTCATCGCCTTTATTTATGCTTCTGACTGGATCGGTGGAGTCCCATGATTACTCACACGCCGCCGTGTCTGGAAGGGGAGGGGTATATCAGCCACCAGCGCACACAGAAAAAAACGGCAGATTTAAGATTATTTATTTTACCGACATGGGAAAATTTTCGCTTTTTCTCGCTGTGAATTAGTGAGCGGTTTGTTGTCTGGAGCTAAGATGTAAGAGTAGAGATAGAAAATGTAACCTTTTCCATAGAAGCAGCTTTTTGGGGATTAAACCGTCACCTCTGTGATCCACAGGGTTCTGTAGAGCTCGGAGGTCTCGCTCCCAGCACTGTGTTCACCGGTGGGACGGAGGTGAAGATGGAGTCTCTAAATGCTCAGGTAACTAAGAAATGGTTTATGTTTTGGTTTGTTTGTTAGAGCTGAGCTGACCTGGAGGGAAGACTCCTCCAGTGACACGACCGTTTCAAATGGACTGGTTTCTTTTATTTATTATATTCACAGTTTAAATTCCAACTCTGCTCTAATTATCATCTGAATGAACGGTTCGCAGCCTATAGAACCCTATAGAATCCTCCTGCTCTGCAGGACTTCAGGGAAATGCATCACAATAGCATCACTGAACATCTAACATTACCTCAGACATCTTTCTCAGGTTCCCTCATCTTCTGAAAATATGATGATATATGAAACCAAAAGATGTTCTGAAAGGAACATGAAGCCGCATCCTTCCTTAGCTTCCTTTTTTCTACTCAGACGTCTTCTCTAGTTTCAGTGGGAGGAGCTACAGCAGTTCTAGCTTCACAGGAAGAAGGGAAGCCTTTGGTTTTTCAAAATAAAGTCTTGTATTTAATTTTTATACTGTGATAACGGTTAATATATGTGCCAATACAGTCTTAAAGAAAGAGCTCATTTATTCCTTTATCATTTATTCATTAATTCTGTAGATGTGGCAGCTTTATTTTGCCCCTTAGCAGAAACCATGCAACATGTTAAATAGCAAAAAATAACAAACGTTAACAACGGATAGGGCTGCTCACTGCTGCCTTGCAGCAAGGTTCTGGGTTAGATTCCCAACCTGGGGTCTTTTTGCATGTAGTTTGCCTGTTCTCCTGAACATGCGTGGGTTCTCTCCGGGTACTCCAGCTTCCTTCAGCAGTCCTAAAACATGACTGTTAGGTTAATTGGCTTCTTTAAATTAGGGGTGTGTGTGTGTGTGTCCTGTTTGTCTCTGTGTTGCCCTGCAATAGACTGGTGAGCTGGCCAGGGTGACCCTGCCTCTGACCCCTAGACTGCTGTAGGTTGGCACCAGCACCCCTCGCATCTGCTAGCTGATTTATCCATCTATGGTTAAGTTTGTAGGTTAATTTCTCTCAAACTGATGTAATTCAGTTGTTCTTTTGTTTCGTTTCGGGCCCCAAAAATAAATTAAATGATTTTAAAGGAAAATTCCGGTTTTTAACACTTTTAGCCCATTTTCTGTAGTGTCCAGGATGCATTCGAATGATCGACACCAAAATTTTGACAATTGGTCCTGTCTCTGCTTTTTGGCTCATGCAGAATCCCCCCCTGGCTGTTTCAGAATGGCTTCCATAGTGAAGCAGCCAGGGGGGGATTCTGCATTAGGCCAAAAAAAAAAAGAAAAAAAGAAAAAAAAAAAATATTTTTTT
>NW_015150769.1:778634-784669 GCF_000732505.1 Cyprinodon variegatus | reverse complement strand
TGCAGAATCCCCCCCTGGCTGCTTCACTATGGAAGCCATTCTGAAGCAGCCAGGGGGGGATTCTGCATGAGCCAAAAAGCAGAGACAGGACCAATTGTCAAAATTTTGGTGTCGATCATTCGAATGCATCCTGGACACTACAGAAAATGGGCTAAAAGTGTTAAAAACCGGAATTTTCCTTTAAATGCTGAATGTCAGCTTAGTGGATATATGTGCTGCATTCAGTTGTTTTGGGCTCATCTATGGGCTCTATGCACAACTTAATCAGTACGTTAATGGGTAGACTGATTCATCCAGGTGTGTGTGGCTATGGTTACTGCAGTCAGGCACACCTGGATTAATCAATTCATCCAGTAGAAAAAAACCAGGAAACAATAGAGCTGCCTTAATTTCAGGAAGTACTGGAAATGTGCATAGAGCCAATTCTTAGTGTAGATCAGGAGCTTTTATATTAGATATTTAAGCTGCAGTTGGGGCGTATAGCCTGGAATCCAGAGGTTCTGAGTTCAATACTGCAGCTCTGGGTCCATGAGCAAGACCGTTATCCCCACACTGCTCCCTGGGCGCTGCATAATGGCAGCCCACTGCTCCCCAAGGAGATGGCTTAAATGCAGAGTTCATTACATTGTTTTGTACTTGTGACGGTGGAATGACAATAAAACGCTGGAAAAGAAAAAAAAAAAGGAATTTACTGTTAATGTAAAAATATTTAGAAAATGAAACTAATGATTTTAATTTTTAGATGCTCCAATGTTGTTAATGAGAGCTGCAGGCTAAATGAACCATTTAGAGTCAGAAGGTGATGCTAAACTAACCTCTGGACTCTGGCGGCCATCTTTTTTTATTTAAAGCGGCCGGAGTTATCGCAGTTAACTGGTCCTTCTCTTAAAATCCCATCTAGATTAAATAAGCCGCTTTCTTTTATTGCTTCAAAGTAATAAATCTTTTTTTCAGTTTTATAAACATAAAAGCAGAGTGTGAATGAGTGTGAATGAGTTCAAGCTAGCAGCTTAAACTGCAGACTGAAGTTGAACATGAAACCTGCTACCGAAGGATGAAAAACGGCCCTTTATTGTTTCCTCTGGCTGTTTAAAGCAGATTTCTGCTCTGGTCAAAACAGAAAACTGCCTTTTAGTTAAACCACACCTCTTCTCTTGTTTGACTTTATTATGTGAACGTCAGGCTTCCTGACCTGCCTGCTTCCATAAGCATTTCCTGATAATCAGTAACAATAAGCTTGTTTGTTTGTAAATCAAAGAAAACATGGAGATAAACTGTCTGAAGGAAAATATTTTCCTTCCCCTCGGCTGGCATTAAATTTCATTTCAAAAGAAAAAAGCTCAGCTTTGTAATAAGCACGAGTCGTTGTAGTAAATTTGTCCCACAATGTTTTTTCTTTGACTGAAAATAGTTGAAAGGTTGTTTCCCTGAAGTTGTCGCTGGTTTACAGTAGAAAACAGTTTTTTC
The DNA here is from genome assembly GCF_000732505.1 of Cyprinodon variegatus. Lineage (NCBI taxonomy): Eukaryota > Metazoa > Chordata > Actinopteri > Cyprinodontiformes > Cyprinodontidae > Cyprinodon > Cyprinodon variegatus. Next base: position 783,202 of record NW_015150769.1, on the reverse strand, counting down.
TCTGTGCTTCTTCTCAATCTAAGCTTCCATGTTGGATCTGTTAGCTTGTTAATGATGCTTTGGTTCATCCGTGATGCGTTCTCCTTTCATATCTGAGCCTGGCCAGGTGCTGCAGGGTCAGGCTGTTCCAGTTAACACGCTGCAGCGTAGCCTCAACTGGTTTCTGTCTTATCTGTCGACGCAGGATGTGTGTGCAGATCACTGGGACAACCCAAGCCCCGCCCCCGCTCCCAGCACAGAGCAAGGCCCGTGGAAAGGTCAGAACGGGCAGCCAGTGAACGGCGTCCTCAGCAGGTACAGCTAATGATTACTTTCATGGGAGATTTCTGGGAAAGAAGAGCAAGATGTTCACAGAACTGCTGCTAATTATCAGACTGAGTCCGTTCATCTACAGGAGGGTCTGAGAGCTCCATGGAGGGGGGGGGGCAACATTTATAATAGAGTACATTAATGAGCGTGTCCCATGAAATAAGTAAATCCTGTATTATTTTTATTTAGTGGATGAATCAAGTATTTTAAACGGAACATGAAATTGTAAAATCATTAGAAAATAAACATTTAAAATAATGAATTAAATGACATTTTAATGAATACATTTATATCAAAATTTAAATAATTACTACAGTTGGAGCTATTTTTTTTATCCATTTGAAGTGTGTCAATCTATTCCTAAATTCATTTTTTTGTACCATTTACAGAGTTTATTTGCAGGTTAATAACTGTTGATTCTATTTATTTTTTATTATTTTAATTTTTTTGTTCTGAGGTAAGACAGGAAGTGATGTGGATCAGTCCACTTTCCATAAAGCCGGGCATACACTGTGCACTATTTCAAACGTTGCACGAAGCTACAGCTCGCACTGTACGGCGAAACCGCAGGGTTAGAGACTGAAATTTTTTCGGGAATCCCACGGGTCACGGGATTCCCGTGGGATGGGAGTCAGTATTAGTAACGATCACGTGATTGGGACGGTACAGGATTAAACATTAACGGGAGCAGACGGGAGCGGGAGCAAACCAATAGTAACTAAAAAAAAAAATCTAGGATCGATGCCAAAAAATAAAAATAAAATGGAAAGGAAAAAAATTCCAGTACTGGCGCCGCCATTTTGTGTTTTTTTTCCTTGAAGCCTACACTATAATGCAAGTCAAAAAAACTACACGACCCAAAAACCATTTATAATTATTATTCCTTTTACTTTAACTGACCTTTACTGCAGTTAGAAACAGGAACTTAACTGAACCTTCATAGAAATTCAGATTCAATGTATTGGCAGAAATCTTATTGAAGACAACAAGAATGGGAGCGGGATGGGAGTGGGAGTAATTTCACCAGGAGTGGGACGGGACAGGATTTAGATTTCTACTCTGGCCCGGGATCGGGACGGGACACCATTTTTTTTCTGTGGGAGTGGGACGGGACAGGAGTGAAAATCCACTCCCGTCTCAGTCTCTATCGTACAGTGCAAGTTCACAGCTAATGATGTCTGCGCAGCCTCGTTAGAGGCTGATCACCCCTCGTTAGCTCCTGTACATTACTGGACGCACCATCAGGCTGAACGTCGGCCCAATCCAAACATTCTCGCACGACTGGAAAGTCGTCCCAAAAAGGGCAAAAAATCGCACAGTGTATGCCTGGGTTTAGTGTAGAAACAAAGCAAAGTTTGAACAATCAACAGATTTGAACATTAAACCTTCCTTCGTCTGCGTACAGAATCTTGACCCCAGCGCCTCAGCAGTGGCTTAATGGAGCTTTTATTGGATGTTTGGCAAACAAATCACCACTACAACTACTTTATATTTAAAGAAAAAAATTACACATTAAAAAGACATTTTTATGTAGATATATATATGGTGCTTTTAGGCTGAAATGTTTTGGGACTGGGGCTGAGTAATATACGATTAAAAACGTATCACAATATTGGCTGATGTTATTATTATAACAATAAAAGTGAGGGGAAAAATCAATTACTACTTTCTCAGGTAGCTCAGGCTGACTGCTCACCACAGCAAGCATTGCACCACCATCACTAATAATAGTCTTAGAGAATATACACACTTATAATCAGCTTCTTCAGGACGCCAGTTACACAACAAAGTATAATTGATATCATTAAACTTCACACAATAATTGCATTAAATAATTTTCTTCAAATCTGTCGATGGAAACAAAATGAAAGAAAAAAAGGCAAAGTAGTAAACATAAAGATCCTGAAGATTGACCCAGTTTCTAAAGTTTTTAAATCATCATTGATGCTAAAATCATGAATAGAAACTTTTCCTGATAAAGAACCTCTAAATCATCAGATCCGTCCTCCGTGGCGTCCTGTTATTAGTCCAGTTTTTGATGGAACCACGGTCGAAGCTTTCTTCATCCTTTATCTCCTCCCGTTGTCGTTGCAGGATGGCTGACGGCTCAGAGAACAAACTCCAGCCGCCTCACGATGGCACGTGCGTGGCCGCGCGTACACGCCCACTCGTCGGCTGCCGGCGGCGGCGGCTCATTCAGCCGAACACGGTGACGAACCTCAACGGCAAGGTGAGACTTACCACACCGCCTGTCCCAGCTTTCATTTTAATCGTCAGATTCCTGATCTGTGACGCATCTTTGAACACTTTAAAAACTCAGAGATTTAGTTTTTGTTTAGTAAAACCGTTCAGTGTTTGTTTTTTCATCCAGCCTCGATGAATGGACTATTGTTCTCGCAGCATCTTGTTTTTACATCGCACTTTGATGAGTGTCTTCTGTAACCTAATAGCTGAGTAAACAAATGGCTGCTTGTATGTGGAAAACGGCGAGCTGCAGGCGGCAGATCGCCGTTTTCCATCGAGGGAAGTGAAAAAATGGCTAATTGTAAACCTGAGATGCTTCTAAATTTAAAGGTTACATTTATCCTGCAGGGTCTTTTTATAGTAACTTCATGTTTGAAGTACTACTTCTAGGTTTTTGTTGTTATTGAAATGCATGTATACATGTATGTCTCTGTAGAGGCATAAAAATATGAATTCTTTCTGTAATTCATCCAGATTTTATGTTCCATATATTAGCAGCACTTTTCTTTTCTTTTAGTTTTTTTTTTTTTAATTCCGACAAAATCTTATTAACTCAGTTGAGGAATTTGGGTTTTGATGGAAATGCAAACCCTGAGAAGCAGAGATTGTTGGAAGGAGGTGACGTCCAGAAGAAATCAGCTTCAGCTTCCATGTTCAGATCCTCCACGTTCTTCTGCCGCCTCTTCATTGTTTCTAAGCCTGTCATCAGTCGCACCAGTTCCAGTTTAGGTGGTTTATTCTACTCTATTCAGCCAGATTATTTATATGGAGGTTTATCGTTTATAGTACTGTAGTTCATCAGCTTCCCGGCTCCAGCAGGGTTCGAAGTTTCTTCCGGATGGCGTTTTTTCCCCAAGATTCTTCCAACCGGAAGAAACAGTTTCTTCCAGTTTCCTCAGGAAGAAACTGGGAAGCTCTGATTTACTGGAAAGTTTTGTTTCTTTTGGTGAATGTTTTGCCTTAAGCAGGCCTGAATCCAGTTATAAACTGGGTTTCAGTATCTATAAACCAGAGAAGTTTGGGGGCAGGAATAGCAGAAATGGAATCTGAGTATAAAAGAAAGCGTCTAAAGCGTATTAGTTATTGATCATGTCTGTAATTCCCTGTTGGGTTTTTTCCCCAAAGGTTCCTTTGCAGGTTTTGTGACCAGTAGTTGTTCATTCATCTAGATTTGTTTTACATACACTTAATAAATTATATAATTCTTAATTAGATAATGATTTCTCGTTATGTAGCCTGGTGGATATAGGGAGTTGAATTTTTCAATGGAAATATCCCAGTTCTCCAAAATATGATCTATGACCAGGAATTTCTTCCAGTTTCCTCTGGAATAAACTTAACCCTAGGCTCCAGTTTGAAGAGGTGTTGAATGAAGAACCATAACTAACTAAACTGCAGCACTAACAGCGTTGTTAGTTCAGTATTTCCTGTTTTCTGTCGGTCTTTTCTCTGATCTGTGGGTGTGAAGGGAGCTGACTTTAACCCACCCTGGGATTGTCTCCCGACAGGCCCAGAGGAGCAGCTGCATGCAGTGTAACTGCAGGGTGAACCCCAGCTGCGTGATGTGTGGTGGCTGGCCCACCCCCAGAGAGGAGCCTCAGTACGAGCTGCCCACCCTGGAGCGCCTGTCAAGGCTGGATCTTGGCGTCCACCCCATCCTCTCCTTCCCTGACGGTCAGTGCTGGGCTGGAGTTTACGCAACCGTTTCCTACTTTACATCTTGGAGAGGAAGGCAAACAAGGAGTGGCTGTAGAGAGGCGGCCCGGCAGGAAATTCTTAGACATTTTCAGCTTTCCTTTTTTTTCCTGTCTTCTAATAGTTTTTGCTCAGTTGCTTTTGCTTCTCAGAATTCTATTCAGTTTATTTCTATAGCTCCAATTCACATCATGTCATCTCAGGTCACTTTCCAGTTCAACCAGATCATCCAGTCAGATTGATTCAAAGTTTTCTATCTAAGGAAAACCAGCTGATTGCATCGACTCATTGACTTTTCAGCAGAGATGTGAAGTAACGAA
>NW_015150769.1:776318-777488 GCF_000732505.1 Cyprinodon variegatus | reverse complement strand
TGGTAGTTGGTTCCACAGGAGAGGAGCCTGATAACTATTGAAACAGTCATTCAGGTTTATAATCTGAACATCACTGGAGTGAATCATGGGCTTTAATAAAACTGATGTTTTGATAATTAAACTTGAAAAGTATCTTTCTGTATCGTTGTATTTTGGATCATGTGGCATCGTGCTCATCGTGGCCTCTGGTTCCTCCTCAGACGTTTCCGTCGGGCTGCGTCTGCAGCAGGTGATGAAGAGCCAGTGGCAGTCCAAGTCGCTGGAGAGAAGCAAACCCCTGAAAAAACTCTCACTTAAACACAAGCTTTCCTCGTCCAAAGAGAAGCACAAGTTTGCCAACTCCCTGATGGCAGTCAGTGAGTACGCAGCCTTGGAGCTGCTTCAGTTTTTATCACTTTCAGCATTATTAGTTTGTTCAAACAAAATTCTTCCTGATTTGTTTCTAACCCTAAAATCCCACGTCTTCCATGACGCTCCGCTGTGCTCCAGGCTGCCTGAGCGGAGCAAAGCCTGCAGCCTCCGCTGTTCCTCCCGTCCTGCTCCGCTCCGACTTCCTCAGAGCTCAGGGAGAACATCCACTAATTTATTATTAAATTCATAGGAGCAAAACATGCGGAAATGAACGCTTAATTTAATGACACATTAAAATCCCCATCAGCATCCAGCATATGTGTATTTTCTGCCCAAATATTTTGTTTTTGTAACATGGATAACAAGGATCATACTTGGTTTTTATGAACTCAGCATCTCTGCATCCATGCCTGCCATAAAAAGTTTGTTTTGAAGTTATCAGATGCGCTCTTAGGCATTTTGACTGGATTTGATTACTTTTAAGCCTTTGGGTATAAAATAAATATTTTGATCGAGATGAGAAATCTGCTTCCTGGTGTGTTGAAGTACCAATAGTTAGCATCCAGTCATTTATTTAAACTTAGAAGAATTAGAAGAATTATTCTCTAATTTGTAGTTACCGATCTGTCGTTACGATATTTTAATTCAACAACCCGGATCTTCACCATTCTTTCTCCTGTTTGGTGCGATTGTAATCGCGGATCTTGACCTGGCCGCAGCAGAGCTAAAATATCTCTGCTCCGTATTTTGACGTTGGCAAACGGAGCAGACATACGTGAGAGGTGTGAGGTGGCGAGTATGTGGAATCTGGGGGTAACG
>NW_015150769.1:772116-775679 GCF_000732505.1 Cyprinodon variegatus | reverse complement strand
CACTTTTATGTATTTAGATGTCTTTAATGCCTCTGATCTAGAGTTTACTCTTCTATAGAACCAGTACATTTCAGTTTCTGATACCAGAACCACTTCTGTCTGTCTGCACCTCACAGAGCTGTATAGAGTTTGGGCAGGTTTTAGAACGATGCCCCTCAGCACCGTTAACATGATATTTTCCTCTCATTGAGGTTCATAGATTCTGTTTAATATCCGGAATCCTGACTGGCTTTTCATGGAGCTTCATAAACTCTGTTTTAAAGCCTCCTTTATAAAGTTAAACTGGAGAAATGCTCTGTGTCAAGATACTAACCTGATTTTATTCAATAATAGTCTGATATAGGAAAACATCAAAGCATTTTTCTCTCCCTGATTTAATGTGGTTTCAAAGCTGAGAACTATAAAAGCTTAAGCTATATTATTGTATATTCTTTCATTATTTAATTTTTTTTGGCACCAAAACTTTCTTAAATCAGAGCTTTAAACTGAATCTCTGTTTGATTAAAAGTCTGTAGGCTCTATAGAAGCGTTTAAACCGCAAAGGCTCAGCTGCAGGAACCATTTAAAGCTCATTTCCACGGTAACGTTCCTCCTGCTGGAAACGTCTTTTCCAAGAAATCCAAGTCGATTCATGTTGTTGTTACTCAGAACTGATTGCCTAATAAATGAGCCAAAGTTTCTGGAATGTGTTAAAGAATAATCCAGTTTGCATCAGGGATAAAAGTAGCTTCATTTTCCGGATATAGACCAATAATATAATCCATAATTAACAGCTTCTCCAATTAGATTGTTTGAGAATTATTTAAAGTATTCAAATGAATATTCAGGAATGACTAATATTTGATTCATTGAAACTGAAAATGCATCATGCATCAGAGCAGTCTGACCCCAGTATGTCCCAGCATGCACTGCGACCAATGGAGCGCTCACAGAGCTCAGAGCATTAAAAGTTCTCTTTTCTGTTGCCGTTGTTCAATAAAAGTACGTTTTTAGATCATTTTACAGGCAATCCGCGGGTCATTAAAAATCATTAAGTCATTAAGTCATCATTTTTTAATTGAAGGCCTTAAATGGCATTAAAATTCATTAAACGTGATTATCTTGATATGTAAATTGCTTTCATTTAAAAAAATGTTTATAAAAAGAATTTTGTGAGATATATATCGCAATATATTTGCGTGGAACTGCTTCTGGTTGATCGTAAAGCCGTATGTTCAGAAAAGAAGCTAGAGGCGGAGAAAAGGCTGGAGAATGGGGGGAAAAATGCTAATATCAACAAAAGTGGAAACCAGGAATTATCGACATGGCTGCAGCCTGACGATGTATACACACACACGGTAGATAACATCATTATACTTTAAAGCGTCACTATATGGCCCATTTACTGATTTAATGCGTAATAAAAAAAAAAAAAGTTCTGACGTTGAGAGGAGCGTGGCAACCAGCAGACCTCTGAGGCTAACCGCAGCCAGGGCTAACGTTAGCCCGTCGTCGGCGGCCCTCTCTCTGCATAGCCGTTTGTGAAGGACCGCTGGCTCTAATGGAGATTTGTTTGTTTTTATTTGGCAAAATGTTAATTTGATTTGTGTTTATCTGACTGTGTTCATTATTATTCCTCCACTAAATGAAAAAATTATTTATTATTATCTAGAGACTATTAATAACAGGAGGTGAAATGTAGCTCCAGACTAGCAGAGCATGTGGTGATGTCACTAGTTCACCTCTGTTCCAGTTGACCCAGATTTATTCTGCGAAAGTCCAGGCTTTCCTGGGTTCTTCTGAAGAACAGACTTGGCGAGGACACGAGTCTGTACTCGCGTTCTTGTGAATTGAGAAACGGCCGGTGACTCAGGCTGATCAAACCTACAGAACTGGAAAAGATCAGCAGTTATTTTAACTTCTGATTAAAAACCAAGCTTTTGTGTTATAACACTTTCATCCATGACATGAGGATCATACATACATATCCCTCTAAGACTCCCTGATTATGTCATGACAATCCACAACTTTATTTAAAAAGATAAACTAAAATGTTGAACTATTGAAAGGAAATGCTGAAAATAAAACTAAATATTTACATTTTAATTAGATGGAGGAACATGAGAGGGAAACGTCCAAACAAGGTCTCTGATCCTTTTTATCTGGGTCTTTTTCCAAAGCTCTACATCTTTATTCTGGATCTATTAAAGAGATAAAAATGGAAAAGCTTGCTGCACGAATAATGAGCTGAAAATGAGACAGAGGCGTTCACACTGGCTGCTGGTGTTCAGCTACATACAGTTAGAGGAGCTGCTAAGCTCTGCTGGTGGAGCAGTTCGTCACATCAGTCGCTGCTAGCTCTCATCGGTTAGCTTGCGCTGAAGTCTGGGGCATAAAGTAGCACAGATATGAAGGAGGCAGCAGTTTCTGCCTCCAAGTCTTTCTCTGGTCTGCAGGACCCGACCGTTCCGGCTTAGTTTAACCCCTGAATCTTCTCCAAAGGGAACAGACAGGCAGGATTCCTGTGATAAACTGACCTTCTTTAAAAAGGTCGATATCTATATGTAATGTACAAAGTAACTGATTTCATGTGTGGTTTCACAGGACTGAGCCACTATAAGAATCGTATTGACAAGCAGAGGACTGCGGACGTCAGCGTGGGCGGGAACAGCAGCACCAGCAGCAGCAGCGCCGTACTGAGCATGCCCAGACTGGACAACCAGGGCGGCTGCAAGACGGAGCGGCTGCACGCCCTCTCCTCTCCGTTTGGGCCCTACGACAAGAACTACAGCCGCAAGAGATTAAGAGAGCACTCACTGGAGAGGGCTGACAGTGAGTTCCTGACCACACGCACACCAAAGCATTTCAGGGTACAAACGCACCCGCTACATCCGTGCTTCTTCTCTCCAGCAGCTTCCCCGAAACTTTTCCTGGACACGGGCAGCCCCTGCACAACACTGGCCAACATGCACTCGTCGCTTCACAGCCCTCTGACGCGCCAGCTGTCCACGTCGTCCGATACGTCGACACAGCTCGGCGCCGGCAGCCAGAGCCTCCCCAGCACACCGGTAACGACGCCCCACAACACGGCCCAGACTTTAACCGCTTCTGTTCAGTGGCTCCTTAAACTAACCTTCACAATGTGTCAGAAGCCGATGAACAGGAACAGAAAACCATTCCTGGTCTTTTCCAGTTGGTCCGACACTCCCAACTTTAAAAATCTCCTTTGCCTTCATTTTTTAATAAAAAAAATAAACTGCTAACCCGCCTTCATCTCCAGGACCTTGATGTGACACCAGGAAGCTGAGGTTTGGATTTTATCACTGAGCTGGAATCATGTGACTGTTTGAAACTTTCAGAATCTAAAATGAATTTTTTGTTTGGGGAAATTATTTGTGGTTAATTATAGATCAGCTGCTTTGCTCTGGCAGACTAAGCTTGTTCCTACGTTTCCGTCTCCTCCGGTCTGTCAGTCGTCAGTGTTGATTCTGTGATTTTAAATTGGAGGTCAAAGGTTGAGGTCTTTATGACCATTGTTCCCATCCATGCTGTCAGCAGTAACCGCTTCTGTAGAACAAACAACG
>NW_015150769.1:762622-770133 GCF_000732505.1 Cyprinodon variegatus | reverse complement strand
TGTTAGGAAACCGGGAACGAGCTGTTAGGAAACCGGGAACGAGCTGTTAGGAAACCGGGAACGCGCTGTTAGGAAACCGGGAACAACCTGTTTCTAAACGGTTGATTCGATGTTCTAAGTTTTTAAGAAGCGGTTATCAAACTGGGTATAAGCTGAAACTAAACCTTTAAAAAAAACTTTTGTAAGTATTTCTATTATATTGGCTCTCCTGGTACTCCATAGTTAAAGGCTGAGAGGCCTATATTCTATATTCCCCAACATACCAGGAGGTTCTGGATCAGAGGTCAGTGCAGTTACTGAAATAAAGCTCAATGTTGATCAGATAGTTTATGATTTATTGGCCAAACCTGCTGGAAAGAGTAGAACTGCACAGAATTTCCCAGATAAATCTGATTTGTTGCCTCCGTGCAGGAGAGATGAAAATATCTCCTCCAGTTCTAAAGGTCAGACCTCTGGTGTCTCAACATTTTTCACCAGGATGTTTAAAGGAAAACGGCCCAAAGAACCACAGAACCTCCACTGTACCTAACAGTGTAGCTCCAGGTGTTCTAATGTAAACCTGTGGTGGCGTTTCTGTCTGCTGATGTTAGAAACTTTAATAGTTAATAGTGATCTGATAGTGAATCTGCTCCTAAGCCCTAAATGGAAGGAAAATTGTGGAGAAAAAAAACATTTGTGCTCAACTAAACATTTAAAGTTTCAACTTTTTGACGAGACAAAACTTAACAAAAACTGTTTAGTTTTAGAATCGCCCAATCGTGTGATTTCCATCTGATCAGCACAGCTGCCCGTCTGCAGCGTTTCCAGAAGCCGCAGATCGTTAGGTTTTAATTGCAGTTTTCATCTGGTTGGAAGCTTTAGCCTGGATGGGTGCAGCTTTACTGTAAATGTTTCCAACTGTAAACAGACCTTAGCGTTGGAGCAGATACAGACCACCTGAACGTCTCTGATAAAAGAGGCTCAGACTCAAACCGAAACCTTCGTGGTTTCGGCTCTTTCTGGTTGAGTAGCAGAAGAAAGCAGAGAAACAAAAACATCCAGTTGATTTGGTTCAACGAGTCCAGCTGTTCAGCAGTTTTTTCCTTTCTCAATCTTTATTTCACAGATTCTCAAAAAGATTCACATCAATCATGATTATTGCTCCTTCATGGCTCCATAATGAACCGTCTAAAGTTTCCCTGAAATAAAGTTTAACTCTGATGTTTCCTCCAGCAGCAGCCGATCAAACGGAGGCGGGGCGAGAGCTCCTTCGACATCAACAACATCGTGATTCCCATGTCTGTGGCGGCCACCACCCGAGTGGAGAAGCTGCAGTACAAGGAGATCCTCACCCCGAGGTAAACGGCTCCTCTGCCGTCTCTCCTGCTTTGTCCTGCGATCCGTCCCGGTTCTACGCTAACATGTCTCCTTGTTCTGTCAGCTGGAGGTCGGTGGACATTTTCTCACAGCCCATAACGGAGGAGGAGAACGAACGAGAGGTGGGAACTTCTCTGCTTTATTGCTCTCATTTATGGTTAGAAATACCTGAAGGTGGTGGTAGGCAAACAGCGACACCTGCTGGTCAGATGTTTAACTGTGTCCTGGATAAGATGGATGCTTTTAATAACCTTTTAATCATGTTAAAATGTTCCTTATTAATCTCAGAAAATTAGCAGAAAAGTTCTGAAGATTTAATCAGATATGTCTTTTATCATTTGGTTTTATTGAAATTGCAAAGATGTAGTTCCACACAACTCATTAGAATTCATAATACATTTTTCTAAAATGGAACAATTTTAGAACGGTTTTAAATACGTGAGAATGATCGGCGCTTATTGATCCACCATTACGCCAAAACCCCATGTTTGTGTCCTTCTATCTACTCTTGACTTTAGGCGTGATGAAAGATCGCTCCGTATCCGTGAACCTTGATGTGTTTTCCACATATTGAAACAATCTTCATCTGAAACTGTCATGATTCCCACTTTTCTTTTATTTACTTAGTTTGATGTTGATCACATTTTATGCAGAAATTGGTCTTTTCTTATTTGCTGCTGATTATTTTTTAGAAATGCTTCAGAAAAAATGGAGATGTGATTTTAAAGGAAACAAATCATCTCCTGAGACGAAGGGATACATTTCGTTTTATTGAAAGCAGAAGCAGGTTTTTAATGTGTGGATGAAGTTTTTTTCTCATTGGCGTATTTTCTGAACCATAAACTGAGGCGGATCTAAGAAGTAAAATCTGAGCCGCTGCTTCTGGACCTTTATGGAGCTCCACATCTTTCTTCTCTAGCTTTAGATTTGTTGGTAACAGAGCATGTTAGCGGAGAGGAAGAAACATGGTGGAGCGGTTTTCAATTCAAAGGTTAGAGCGAGGATTTCGACTTTATTTAAATTCATGTTTGACTGAAAGCTTAGGCCAATGCCTCTGTGGCTATAATCTGTTATAGTTTGAACTTTACCGCAGAATCACAGACGAAGATCGCATGTTGTGATAAAGAGCAGGATAAAATATCATAAAAACATTAAACAGTTTGTTTACATAAAGAGATCGTTGTGGTTTGAGCATACATGCATTTTACGCTAGTATCTCATTGCTATGGGATGAGAAGATTGATTTATTTATTTTTTTTAATGTCATCTAGTAAAATAAATGAATAATAAATAGTAAACATGGGGCAACATTAATAACATCCTTTTAAAGACCAGATTAGATTTTAATCCGTTGCCTCTAACTGTGTTTCGGTGGAAAAGCCGATGTTCTGCTTTGAACTTTTCACGTTTCTGACCTGAACTTGCTGTAAACCGTGTTGATGGTCGATGATGCGCGGCGTGGCCGGAATAGTTTGCTTCCTGCGGTCAGAAAAGCTGAGAGCTTCAGAGGCGTTTGGTCTGACCCCTGCAGGTTGAGGACCTTTCTGAGGCGGCCTTCATCGCGCTCCATCAGCCCTACGAGGACCAGGAGCGTTCCCGCTGGACCTGGATGGCTCTGGCTCCCGCCAAGAGGCGCGGCAGCAGGTGAGTCCTGGCTCCTCCTCCTTTCGCCAGCTTTCCGATCCGTGTGACGCCAACCTGCGTGTCCATCAGGTCATACAAGTCTGTGGATGGGCGGACCACGCCTCTGCTGTACGGGACCAACCCTCCCACCCCTCAGCCCGCGTCGCCAGACCCCGGTCACTGCCCATCGCTGCACGACTACAGCCACGTGCCGTCGCCCATGAGCCCCCCCAGCCCCGACGCGTCCTCCAACCCACAGACGCCATGTTCCCGGGACTCCCACCGGCTGCTGTCCAACGAGGACACGCGGTGCTCCACGCCAGACTTCACCTTTGAGGAACGGGTGCGTAGAGAAGCCGCCGCGTCCCTCTGAGTCATCATCAGACACCGATCGCTGACTCTTCAACTTGTTTTCTGTGATGCTTTCAGACCGTGGCGCCTTGGGAACGCCGCAGCTTCCCGCTGCCCGAAGACCCGGCTCCAGAACCCGAACCCGACCAAAACATCCGGCCCAGGGTTCGCAGCATCTCAGGCTGCAGGGCGTCCGCCTACGGGCGCCTGGACTCGGACGACGCAGAGCTGCCTTGCGACGACGACGGCGGCGGCCCCAAACTCAGGGCCTCCTCCCACCGATGAACGGCGTCGCCCCCCCCTCCCCTCCCCCGCAGCTCCTCTGGCATTAACACGCAGAACCTCAAAGCTGAAACGACGTTCAATGGGTTCCTGTTGTTTGATATTCAAACATCAGTCTAATTCTTTCACAGTTTTTAGTGAACATTACGGAGATAGAAGCCTTTCCCTTCACCTGGTTTTTGTCACGGAAAAAAAAAGGTTAATTTTAAAAAAAAAAGTATAAAACATTACAAAAAGTGAGTTCTGTAGTAGGCTAAACAATGTACATGGGGGCTTAGTGGTGTTCATATGTCGCGTGTTCACTTGTAGCGCACTATGTAGCGACTCCTCAACATACGGCCAAAGGGTGTTTTCTATTGACTAGTTTGCTTGTAAATCCCCATGTACATTTTTAGTGGAGTGACAAATATCAAAACAAGAAAAAAATCCCCCCCCATGTCCTTCCTTCTGCTCCTCATCCACAGAAACAGGTACATAAAGGTGTGGTTCCCTCCTCCCCCACTAGAGGTCGCCTGAAGTCACCAGAGCACTTCTCGTACTGCCAAGTCTAGTTCTGCTGGTTTGCTTTCCTTCTGTTTTCATTCCTCACATGTTTTTTTGTTGTTGTTGTCGATCTGGTTCTCTGATCACGCGTTGATTTGTTTTTTATCTGTAGAGTCGGACATTCTTCCAGATCCCCCCCCCTCCCCGTTTTAAAACAAGGGTGACCCACAGACCCGGAGCTGCTTAATCTTATTTTATGTTTCAGCATCGCAGCTGCATGCTATAAACAAATAAAAATATAACAAAAAGCTTAAATATCACGACAATAATCTAAGAAATGAATCAATTCTTTGCAAACAGTCATAATTTAATCTGAATTAAATAACCTCCCTGCTTCTTTTCTTTCTTTGATAGTTTTAGTTTCAGCTTAACAGGAAATTAAACATTTGTAGAGCAGCAGCTGTCAGAAGTCACCCGAGCTCAGGTTCCTCCGGAAAGCAATGAAACTCTTCTTCTCTCAGAGCGATCAGTTGATCAGTTTCACCTCCATGTAATTATCCTCTCACCGCGTCCCTCCTTCACTTTACGTGACTAATTGCTATGCAAAAAAAAAAAGAAAAAAAAGTCTATGGTTGTTTTCATTTCCTGCCTCCTCTGTTTGCCACCGCCCTTCAATGTTTTTCTTTTTTTTTTTTAGTTAAGATGTAAATGTACCTGTTTAATTGTTGCAGCAGTTATAACCTAATCAAAAAGCAGAATTGTTTTCTTTCTTGTAAATAGTACCATTAAAACATTTATGTTTAACTTGGCACCGCGGCTCGTCGTTTCATCCATTCAGACTCCTGCGTGACTTTGCAGCGTTTATTTCAAATACACATTTACAGCAACAAGAATCATCATAAACCAGTTATTGATCAACGCACGATAACAATAACGATCACATTTCCACATCTGTACAGCGGCCAAAGTTACCAAAAACTAAATGAAGGTGAGTGCTGTTACTGTAGGGACGTCTGCAGCACCGCGGGGATCAGCTTCGACCCCCCCCCCACACACCCTGCTGATCCTGACGGTGCTCTGATGCTGCTGCTACAGTCGGCATGCAGGTGACGTAGCAGACCGGGTAACCAGGGAGACCGCTTTGTGAAAGGGAGGATGTTCTTACATGACGCATGCAAGAATCTGGTCTGATCGGAGCCAAGATGGCCGACGAGGGACTGGGTGTGAAGGATCTGCTGGAGGTTTGAAGGTCTGAGCTTCGTGGTCACGCCAGGATTTCTGTGGCTCTTCGAGGCGACTCCGCCCAGATTTTTCCGTACCTGTGGAATATTTTGGCACCTTTTTTTAAATTGTGTGAAAAATGGAGGATTATGCTTTAATAAAATGATATTTAAGCCTTTTTGTGGAGGGATGAAAAGCAGAATGTTTCAGTAACTTCATCCCAACTGTCGTTAATGTGGTTCGTTTCGTGAAAAGTGAAGATTTTCATTTAAATCTGAGTAAAGTTGATCTTTTAGCAGGTCGACACATAAATGCATAAAAGCCTCTTTTTACAGCTGTTTAGTTATTAAACCTGTAGAAACCCTGTGAACTTGAAAAATGATCTATAAATAAGTAAAAATGTCTTAAATTAAGTGTATTTACCCTTAATTTAAGTAGGTAAATGAAAGTTTGCCAATGGAATGAGTATTTTTACTCTTAAAATAAGATAATTGGGTATTATGCAAATTGTATTTTCTTATTTTAGATGGAAATTCTTATTTTATTGGCAAAATGTCTCTTTTAGCTTCTCAATCCAAGAACAAATGCACTTATTTTAAGAAAAAATGACTGAAATCCAGTGTATGCGTTTCGTTTTAAAAGATTTGATCCATTTGGACGCATGAAACCAGCAGTTTAAACGTGAAGTATTTTCACTGAAGATAAAGGTTCAGTTTTTATGGGTCTGACGGCGTGCAGCAGCGTGGTTAAAGTGCCTCCGGAGGTGAACTTGTTGCTTTTTTTGCCTCCTTAAAGGATTCAGTGAACATAAACCCCTCCATCCTTTCAACAACTGCTTCATTTAACTATTTCATCCTTAGATTAACTGCCAGTGAAGCTTTTCTAGTTAGTGTTATTCTGATTGATCGCTTTAAATACTGCAGACAGGTGATGAATTGCCCCCCCTCCCCCATAAATCAAGCTTTAGCACATGTACAATAGGAGCAGTAAAAAAGAAAAACACTGACAGTAGCAGGCACAATACAAATGTCTGTTCATATCAAATACATGTCATAAATGCAGAGAATACCATAGAAAACTCTCCGACCGCCGGTGCTGAAGGTGGCGTGTTGAAAATAGGAGCAGCGAGGAGGACGGGCCTAAATCCTGATGGCGTCCGCCTCATTTAGATCCCATTTTAACTGACGGACGTTTCCCAACATTAAGCTTTAAGCAAACCAGCTAAAATACGCAGGCGGTTCGATTCCTTCGACTTTATCTAAACATTTCTCATCAGGTTTCTTTTGTTTCGCCTCCTTCAGCTCCTCGGTGCTCCTATTTTCTCCACCATCAACCAGAGTCTCCTCCCTCCTCTGAGGAGCAGCACACGTCTGGACGCCAAGCAAAGAAAGCAGTGAGGGTTTTTTTTCTGCAGAGACAAAGATGCTACTATTCTTCTGACATTTCCTCCCAAACCTTCATGAGATTCTGTCACTGTTCCTTTAAATCAAACGGGGGTCAGAGAAACAAAACAAAGGTGAATCTGTCAGGATTTACAGTCTGAAAGGAAATCAGGCCGTTTTTTTATCAGGATGAGTTGAAAGAATTCACTCAGATTCACTGGGAAATTTCTGCTCGACTGGGTGCATTAAATCCTAAATATTTACTACAAAAGGTTTAAATATTTGCAAGAAGACCACAGAGAGAAACCGCTGCACTCTGGCCTACCTGTTCTCTAAAAGTTACGCCTCAGTAAAGTTAAAAGGTTAGTGGAGGATAAACAGTGATGGGTAGCTTAAAAAAAAGTCCAGTGAAAGTAAGGAGGACTCCTCTAGTGGTGCAGGAAGGGCGGGGCGCGTTCACAAGCCTTGCTGGGCCAGAGAGGCGGACACCTGGTCGGCCAGCGTGGAGAGCTGCGGGGAGTCGGTCATGTTGATGCTGCCGGAGGAGGACACGGTGCTGAGCTGCCGGGGCGAGTCTTCCAGAGAGATGATCTCAGCGCCGTGGTCGGTGCGAGCCTTGGCCGTCTCACGGAAGCTCAGCTTGTGGCTCTCAATCTGCAGAAAAAATGTGGACATAAATCTCCTGCTGCGGATTTAGAGCCTTAAACTCCAAACTTTGTTCCATTTTATTCTGATTTTAAATGATGGACACACATTTTCTCAAAATGACATTCCTACTATGGAACATGGTGGTGGTAGCATCATGCTTTGGAG
>NW_015150769.1:753354-761484 GCF_000732505.1 Cyprinodon variegatus | reverse complement strand
AGCATCATGCTTTGGAGCTAAATGCAGGGTAAACCAGAAGGAAACTGTAGAAAAGGTGAACATGTGGCAGGAGGCGACGGTAAACAAACAGCTGGAGGTTCAAATCAAAGCTAGTCTTTAAACCAAGCCTTACTGTAGGGCCGCTGAGCTGCAGCTGATTTTAATCGATAGTTGATTAACAGGATTTTGCTGAAATGCAATCATCAAAATCAGCTGTGCTAAAGCAGAGAAACCTCTAAAACCTCCAGGACCCACTTTGGGGACGCCTGCTTTAAAAAACGAAGAATCTTTAGAAAGATTTTAAACCTAACTTCCTCAGATGATCTGCATCCAATACGGCTAAACTCACCTTATTTAGCAGAGAATAATAAATAATAGATGGACATTCTAAAACATCTGCCAATGGAAGAGTAGAAAAAAAAGATTCCACTTCAGAAATGAAAACAGTTTCCTTCTAAAAACTGTTGATTTTACAATAAAATTCACCAAAATAATCCCATCAGAGGAATCAATATTAATTGCAGTAAAATGATTCCTTTCCTGAACCAGAGGAGGCGACAGTGAGTCTGGCTAAAGGGCGCCCTCTGCTGGCAGCATGTGGTAGTGCTCTGAGGACAGATAATTAAACTGATAGCAATTTAATTTCTGTTATAAAGATCAAACAGCGCCTCCAATATTTTACTTTTTAATTTAGGTTCATTTATAAAGATATAGATATTTGAAATAAATAAAACTTATCGTCTTAAAATGTGCAGATCTAAATATTTTTCTGCGTCGTCATTGAAGGTGAAAGAACCTTTGGAAGCATTTTGATCAAATAAAAGCAGAAAATAGATTCAACCTGTGGCGTCTGGCCAATAGAGGGCGCTAGGGCGCCGCCCCACCCACCCAATGATCCTGATTAAGACATAAAAATATATATATATTTTTTAATAATTTTATTTTAAGTTAACATTTAAAATATTTTGTAATATATTAATATGTATTTCTTAGATGTGGAAGATAAATATTTAATCTTTAATGACGAGTAGATCGTTATTCAATCTTTCGACAGATGGACGTATTTCCACCTGAAGGATAAAATATTTGCCCATCGACTCGTTAAAAGTTGTTCATGCGCTGCGGCTGCTCTGAAATACAGACGGATAGGAGAGCTCGGGACGCAACTCTGGCATTAGAGAGAGAAAAATGGTGCAAGAAAAATCCTTTTCCAGTACCTGGTTTATCTCCAAGGCTAAGCTAACTGCATGTAGCGAGGCTGATGCTTTATCCTGCTTTCCCTGCCTCCATTTTTAAACATCAGGATCTGATCCAGCCTGGATAAAAACAGCTAGGACTGATTTAAAGTACTTTTTTAGAAAAGGCAAAGAACAATGACCCAGGCTCACTTGTTCAAAGGGAGTTTTTCCTCTCCACTGTCGCTACAAGCATGCTTAGTGTGAGGGATTGCTGAAGAGTCAATGAGTCGATGCAATCAGCTGGTTTTCCTTAGATAGAAAACTTTGAATCAATCTGACTGGATGATCTGGTGAACTGGAAAGTGACCTGAGATGACATGATGTGAATTGGAGCTATAGAAATAGAATGAATAGAATTGAAAGAACAATCTGGGATTCACATGGAAAATAATGGTCTAATTTTTCTAGATGTTTGTTAATTTGCATAGTTGCTCTTAAATAAACACATTCTCAGAAAATAAATAGTTTTTATTTATTAAAAAATATAAAGCTTTTCCGTTATTAAACTGGTTCATTATTTTTTTTTAGTTTGTGACAATATTGGAACATGAAAACACAGATTAACTTTCATAAAGCATCAGAAGGGCAACATTTATGTAAAAACATAAAAGTAAACCTGGACATGAAATGTTTTTTTTTTTTATAAAGTGTTTTTATTATTTTTGTTGTTGTTGGCGTTCATATAAACATACTGGTGTGATAACTTTAATTTAAACTGATCTTTTTTCTAATTGCAGGTAAATTTATTTTGCAGCAATGTCCCCAAAAATTAACCCCTTGGATCCCAAACAGTTTTCTAAGCAGCTCGTCTGGTTCTGGTTAAAATCCTGCAGCTTTGCAGATACTTACAGGAGTCCTCAATCTTTATGAGAGGGTTCGTCAGGATGGGTGTAGAGGGTGCTGAAGGGACAGTCTGAGGTGACTGAGGGGGGGTGACAACGGGGGAGGGGATGGACATGCTGTCTGAGACGCTCCCCTCTGCGTCCTTCCCCTTGTCCCTCTACACACGAGCCCCGGTGGGGAGGGGGGAGAATGACAACGCATGCAACGAAAACAAACAGGATGCTTTCAACAGGAATAAAACAAACAACAGAAAACTCAGCAAATAATCAAAATAATGAGAATTTTGTTATGAAATAATAAAAAAATGGAGGAAATGCTTTAAAAGAAGCTTTGATGAAGGAGGAAGGAAGCAGTGATGAGAAACATGAAGGCCTTGAAGCGCTGCAGAAACATTATCGCTGATTCTTCTCACATTACAGCTTAAATTAATCTCATTAACACCACAACTATGTTTATAACTCATTTTAATAAGATCTATTCACATTTATTTCTTAATCTAGAATTTATTTTAAGTAATCTAAACAGAAAGCTGAACTAAAAGGCATCATGAATTTATCTTTTTAAAACCAGAGCGTAATTTTTCTCCCAAACTGTTTACATTTAATCACTGCTGCACTTTATGGGAAGGAAATGTTCATTTACTGGCTGAGAAGCTGCACTGAACGAAATGACTATAAAAGTTTTCAAAGTCTAAGAATAAACCGAGCCTACGCTAAGTGTAGCGATCCATCTGCTGAGCTGAAAGGCTGGAAAGAGAAGCTTTAATCGCCGTCAGGATGAGACATCTTTACCTTCCGCTGTCCACCTCCGGGGACGTGACCGATGTTGTCCAGAGAGCCCACTTTGGACTGAACTTTGAACTCTAGCTTCTCGGTTTTGATCTCCACGTTTCCTCCACCTTTAAAGAAAACCCCAAACAGGTCATTCAGGCCTGAGCTAAGAGTGAGGAAACAAACACAGCAAGGCTCTTCAGTCACCTGGCTTGTGATGAATGTTGTCTTTTGATCCACATTTTGACGTAACGTTGCTCAAATCAATCTTTTTGTGCACAATTTGAACCTGTGGAGGAAGCAGAGCAGGAAGCAGAAGTTAACAATAAGACGACGAAGCTGCGGCTCTTTGTTAGCCGGTTAGTTTGGTACCAAGAAGGCAGAACTTCATCAGCAGGACAGCTGAGATTAAAGCAGGAATTATGCTCAGAAAACAGCTTAAAGTTTATATATCATCATATTTCAGGGTTGGGAAACTGATGAGTCTTCAAATTAATTACTAAAATAAAAAAAAAAACAGTTTTGGAGAACAGGAAGGGGAATAACAACCATGCAAACAACATCTGAGGTAACCATAGCAACCAGCATAATGGTTATCCAGCAAGGAAATCCTTTCCTTTTCAGGATTTAACTTTTCTCTCAGATTTGCTGTTTTCTGTTAGCATAAAAAAGTCAGCAGGAAGTTTATGATTAGCTTAAATCAATAATGTGTCTCCTGGTGATTCTAATTAATTAGCTTCAGCTTTTTTTCCTTTTTAGTCCAAATAAAGGAGTTTGATTGCAGAATTGTTCTGGTTGTTTAATACTCTGCTGTAGAGGCGCTAGTGCTGAATGCTAGTCGGTTCCCATTTAGCAATTTGGCTCATCTGTATTATTCTTCTCCATTAACACATTGATTTTAATGTGATGAATTTATATAATATGTTATATTACATGATTTATAGACTTCATAATGACTATATAATGTGATGGGCCGATTTTTTTTATTCTAAGTTAAAGTTAATCTACTGATGCTATGAAAACAGTCAGTCTTTGTTGTTCGATGCTGTAGGGCACCGATTGTTTACATTCCGACCGGTCTAACTAGGGAGTACCAATATGGCGGCTGGTGGCTTCGCTTCAACCCTGTTCTACCAACGGGCAATCAGCAATCCAGGGAATAAATAGAGATCAGCGGCGTGAACGTGGTGCTTAGCTTGCTAACGTAAAGTAAGCTGATGGTGAGGAGATCTGACCAAACTGGGAACGCTGGTAGAAATTCCTGCTTTCTTTCAGACCAAATCCTATTTTTACAGGTCAGAGCAAAAATGTTCAGAACAGGAACAGAAACACTTCTAAGTTAGTGCTGCTCAGGAAATGTTTCCACTGAAACTAAAATCCATTTTTCAGGGTTTGAATCTCCTCCTGTGATAAACCTGCCTGTAGAAATCAGAAAGACTTCATCTTTAATGGGATTAAATGCTAAACTGATGGTACTACAATTTACACCGGCCAGTGGCGTGGCCGGGGCATTGCACAGGGTGGCCGTGGCCCCCCCTGGTGGCCCCCCTGTTTTAACTCCCTTGAAATGATGCCAGTTTGTTTGGTTTCCAGCTCTCATAAATGTTTCCGTTCATTTTTCCTGATCCCAGCTGTGAGCTGCAGACTCCGCTGTCTCTTCATGTCATGGGCGGTTCTAGACAGGGGCCAACGGGGGCCGGTGCCCCTGTAGATCATGTCCTGGCCCCCATCATGGCCGCTGTACCGAAGACATAATAATCAAAGAAATCCTAAAGATGATCTGCGTTGGAACAGACATGGTTACTGATAGTTTTTTTTTCTTTTTTTTTTATTTACAAATTCTGTTTTACTAATCATTTAAAATATATATTTAAAAAAAACAAGGTGATAGCTTCAGTGGTATTGAGATAAGATTTTTTTCAAGATTTTGTTTTTTTCATAACAAATTTTAATAAAGATCTAATATTTGATCAGTTTTTCTTAAGTCTTAATTCTGGTTTTATAGAAAACGGTCATTTTAACTTAAATAAAATCAAAAATGTGTAAAATTCCTAAATTATGAATGTATATTGACCAAACAAAAACATAGAATTTTAATTAAACCTAATTGGATAGAAATTTCACTTCATGCAGCTATATTAAAGGAATAGTACACCCAAAACATGATTAGCCTTCATTTTCTACTCACCCCCATGCTGAACAACACTCTGGAGTACTTTTTTGATATCTCAAATGCATCTGGAGATCTGGGAGGCTTCTTGCTGTCTGCTGACATTCAAAAATGGAGGTCTATGGCGCCCGAGACAGAAAGGTCCATAAAAGTACACAAGAAACGTGTCAATATTCCTCCATACTGCTCGTCCAATGTATTCCAAGTGTCCTGAGTGGGTAGCGTCCAGAATTTACTCGAAACGAAGTCATTTAGAATGTTTTTAGAGCATAAACAGTAGTGTATAGGATTTCCTAAAAGCGCGTTCACGAGTCTACGGAAACCGCGGCAGACCAAACCAGATGAAAGTGCGCATTCAGCTCAGCAAAGAACTCATGCTCTTCCTCAACACTGAAGTCCTCAGACATTTTTCTTTCGTTGTTTCTTTCTTTGCACAGGTAAACAGCACATTTCTTCTTCTACGCTTGCATTATCGGCAGAGCAGACGCTGAATGCGCACTTTCATCTGGTTTGGTCTGCCGGTTTCCGTAGACTCGTGAACGCGCTTTCAGGAAATCCTATACACTACTGTTTATGCTCTAAAAACATTCTAAATGACTTCGTTTCGAGTAAATTCTGGACGCTACCCACTCAGGACACTTGGAATACATTGGACGAGCAGTATGGAGGAATATTGACACGTTTTTTGTGGACTTTTATGGACCTTTCTGCCTCGGGCGCCATAGACCTCCATTATTTGAATGTCAGCAGACAGCAAGAAGCCTCCCAGATCTCCAGATGCATTTGAGATATCAAAAAAGTACTCCAGAGTGTTGTTCAGCATGGGGGTGAGTAGAAAATGAAGGCTAATCATGTTTTGGGTGTACTATTCCTTTAATATTTTTGAATCCCTTTTGTTTTTTATTTCATGCTTTTCTGGCCCCCATGAGAACACGCTGGCCCCCTCCTGGCCCCCTGGTACATTTGGTGTAGAACGGCCCTGTTCATGTGACGCTTCATGTTTCCACATTTCATCTCTCAGCTTCTCTTATTCCTTTAATTTAAAGATCTTATTCGCTGGATTGACTAAAACCTTCACGCAGCAGTGGAGGGTGAGGAGTTGTGAAAATGATGATAAAAGCTTTTTATGAAAGTGTTGGTCCTCATGTGCATCACAGCTGAAGTGACCTCATCTTACAGCCGATTGTGTGGAAACACAAAGCGCTCGGTCTGTCCCCCCTGAGGTGGAGGACAGAGGCTCTTTGTGACTCCGTCGCACAATCGCTTCACTTCATTCACACGTTTTAGCAGAAGGAGAAGCAAACGGGAAACTTCATGCATGCTGGGTCAGCGTCCAAACTCACACATTCATCCCAGTTAGGGAGCTTATGTTAGACTGGGAGCGTTTTATTCACCCAACGCTCCGTAGTTCACATCAACAGGTGGAAAAGGGAAGGCCCACAGGTTTCAGGGAAACACGGTTATTTGCACGAGTTAACGGGTGGAGAGGAAGGGACGGACAGACGGGAGGCTTAGTGCAGTGCTGCTCCTCCAGAGGCACACCTGCAGCCCCGCCCTGTTTTACTCACATTGCCACCACCAGGTACATGTTTTATGTTATCTTTGGAGCCACAGCGGGACTGAACGCTGCTCAGGTCCAACTTGTGATCAAGAATTTGGACCTGGAGAGTTTTTGATTTGGGGTGGAAGGAAAAAGAAATAGTTATCTTGGAGGAAAAGTTCAGACTAGAGCAGAGGAAGGATAATTAAAGACATTCATTAAAGGCTGATCATAAGAAGCAGATGACAGTCTGTGTTTTTGTTCGCTGATGCAGCCAAAGTTCTACTTTTAAGGATTTCAGAGGTTTTCAAACCACGCAGGAAAAAATCAATTCTGACTTTCAGGGTTTTTAATCTAGAAAAGGAATAAAAACTTCCAGTAAATAAGTGATTAAATATTCATGCTGTCATCATCAAAATGCATTTTAATATTTATTTCCCCAAACAGTGAAACAGAAACACTTCAGAGGGTCTGGAACTGGTTTGAGACCAGTTCCCCCAGTTTCCCTCTGTGGCGATTAATGTGGTTAGTTATGTTAGCTTTTAGCTCCTCTGGATCGGCGCAGAGGCCGGCCGTCAGTAGAGCACGCTCATCAATCACCTCTCCATCAAACGGACAAAACCAGCTGAACACCATTTTAGTGCTGGGACGAGGCCCCGCCCCCATACTGGTATCAGTGCAACACTAATTCTAACCATCTTAGGAGTCAGGAAACCTCCCCGCTGGGGCGATGGAGGCTCCCTACAAGCTTCACATGCTCAGAAAAAACAAAAACATTTTAACCTCCCCACCAGTAATGAGTAATATGTTTGTTACTGGTTGTGAACTGGTTTTCTTCAGGACAGTTTCCATCAGCATCAACATGCTAACGTTTCCTGGCCTGTTATGGGAGCAGATCACATGGTTTAGTCACAGGTTTCCCTCCCGGACTGGATCCACGGGAGGAAACCAGTAACTCCAGTCAGATTATTCCTAAAGGAAACTGAGGAACTGGAGATGAGCCCATTTGTGGTCAAATTGTTTTACAAATGTTCTTGCTTTTATTTTTCTTAGATTCTTTTATCTAATTCATGTAAAGCATTCTGAATTGTCCTTATACTGAATTGTGCTATAAAATCAAATTGCCTCGCCATGTGACCCAGGATGCTGTTTCATGTCAGAGCTTCCTTTAAACGGTTAATCCAGCTAGATTAATTCCTGGATTAAGTCTTACTATTATTAATAACTATTTTACAAACGTAAAAGGAAAAAACGAAGCATTGTTTTATTTATTTTCAGCACATTTCTATCCTTCCTTTGACTCCTCGAGTCAAACAGCCAATAGCCTCCAAAGCAGAAGTAATGGGATTACTTCAAAAGTAATGGGATTTAAACGCTTCAGTTTCCTTTCAGCTTCTTTTCTATCAAACCAAATTTCTTAAATGTTTTTCATTGTGATTAATCGACGGTATTATCATGTATTCAACTGCTAGGAGAAGCATCAACCAACACAGTGCCGGTGTAGGTACCAGATTGACTCGGGGGCCTGCGCCTTTTGATGACGTCACAATACATAATTGTTTTAACGTT
>NW_015150769.1:746750-751882 GCF_000732505.1 Cyprinodon variegatus | reverse complement strand
GAGAGTCTCCAGACTGATCTGCGAGTGAAACCTTGAAAGCTCGCGAGATCAGGATGGTCTCACCAGGCTAGGTTCATTTAGCCACACTCTAGTACCACCACTGGCCAATAGGGGGATAAATTACAGGTCTAGTGCCCCCTGGTGGCTAAAAGTTGGGTTAACCTAAACTAATTTGAATCTCCAACCTTAGAGTTAAACTGTTTTAGGACTGTGGGCTGGGATGAACATAAAAACCACAGATTATCATCCTGTTCAATGAGCCAAATGTTCTCTAAGTTTCCAGTGAATTTTCTGCATAAAATATTTCGGTTTTAAAGGAATAACGAAAAACGATTCACCCACTAATAAGTCTTCTCTGACAAAAGATGCATTTATCCAGAAAGCTGTTTCCAAACGAAATTTCTTTTTGTTTGACACTTGTGTAAACAAAATGACAAATAAAATCTGTCTAAGTCTAAAAAGCACAGATTTCAGGTTAGAGACGTAGTGGAGCTGAATAAACGTCTTCCTGGCGTCACACACCAGTGGGCGGAGTCTAATGCCGTCTGTCCCCAAGACTGCAACCAATCACAGGGCAGGACAGAGATTCACACCTGATGGTTTTTTAGAGAGATGGGTTAACCAGCCCCCCCCCCCTGCAGCCATCATCACAGCAAACAGATTAGAGTTAGTAAACTATTTCTAAGCGTCACACAGAAACGTGTTTCTTTCTGTTTGAATTAAAAAGCGTTTGTTGGTTTCAGGGCTGCAGGACGCTGCAGGACGCTGCAGGACGCTGCAGGACGCTGCAGACCTTTTTAAACCTTCTGACTTTGAAAACCTCTGAAGATTTGTGGATGTTGGAGAAGAAAAGATGGTGCTGGGTTCATCCTCACATTACTCACATTTCCTCCACCGGGTTTATGTTTTATATTGTCTTTGGAGCCACACTTAGACTGGACAGTTCTAAAGTCCAACTTCTGTTCAACTATTTTAACCTGGAAAAGTGCAGAAGTGAAGGGAGGTAAATCACTGAGAGCAGCAGCCGTCTGTTCAGCTACTAAACAACAACTGAACATCGTTATTTGGATGCAAACATGTCCCTAAAGGTGAACTATGGATGCTTTAAACTTCTAAACCTTCTAAAGGAGCAGTGATCTGAAAGCAAAGCAGATTTCTCACCTTTCCTCCCCCGGGTCGGTGCTTCAGGTTGTCTTTAGAACCACAGCGAGCTTGAACATTGGATAAGTCCAGCTTCTTATCCAGGATTTGGACCTGGACAATGGAAAAAACAAACAAAGCAAAGAGTATAAGAGGATCTGCAGAGAGGAAAGCTGAACGCGACGAGGAAGGAAGATAAATAAGGATATAAGGTTAGTTGACTCTTTGTATTAAAACTACGGAAGCCCAAAGCGGTCATGTCACTTTGATACTTTTTCACGGTGGTTTTCTTGAGAAAAAAAGTTTATTTTCTCATTATCTAAAGATAAAAAAGACATAATCTCGTTATAACGAGATGATTGGTGTTAAAACTGATTCCATCCTTCAATATCACAACAGCAGGAGAGGATTTATAAGTCATGGCGGCCTGTGTGTGATTCTGTTAATAATCCTGTTTAACTTTTAGGTAACGAGATTTGTTTGATGATTTGTTTCCACTTCTGATTCATAAGCAGTTATTTGCCTTTTGCATCTATGCTTCTTTTTCTGTGTCTGCTTCTGTCTCCTTGAACCCCAGTGGGCCTCAGCAGATGGCCGCTCACACTGAGCCTGGTTCTGCTGGAGGTTTCTTCCTGTTCAAAGGGAGTTTTTCCTCTCCACTGTCGCTACAAGCATGCTTAGTGTGAGGGATTGCTGAAGAGTCAATGAGTCGATGCAATCAGCTGGTTTTCCTTAGATAGAAAACTTTGAATCAATCTGACTGGATGATCTGGTGAACTGGAAAGTGACCTGAGATGACATGATGTGAATTGGAGCTATAGAAATAAACTGAATAGAATAGAAAATGTGAAAAAGACTCATTTAGTGAACAAAAAGTGTTAAAAAAAAGCTGTTTTAAAACTTGATTTTCATTTTATCTGAGGTTATTTATAGCAACGATTCAAACATGCAAACAAATGAACTGAATCCTAAAAACTGACGTTTTTCTTTCTTCTTTAGGTTAAAGGTTAAATATTAGCGTCCGGTTCCCGAAGGGTCAGGAGTTCATTTGTTCTTCTGGTCTTTTATCTTATTCAGTTGTTCAAAGGTTGGATTTAATTGTAATAACTGCAGACAAACTCCAGAGCTTCTGAGTTCATCTTCCAGTTACTCACATTTCCTCCCCCTGGCTTGTGTTTGACATTGTCTTTGGAGCCACACTTAGACTGCACATTACTAAAGTCCAACTTCTGATCCAGGATTTGGACCTGGAAAAATGAAAACGGCAGCTTTTAGGCGAAGAGCAAAGGAAACGGAGGCATGTGTTGAGCTGTGGAGGAGGAAACGGCCATTAGACGGAGATCTGTGGGACGCCCTGCAGGTGATCAGGACCAAAAACCATTTAAAACTCCTCTATAGTTTAATAAATTTATCTATTCTGGTTCCTGAATATTAGAGAAGGTGATCTTTTTTAAATTATAACAGTAAGTATGTCAGCAGGCATAAAATTAGACCAAAGACCTGTTTCTAAAATTAATCTGCATTAATCTGCATCAACATAAAGAAACATCCTCAGACGTTCACACTGTAATCAGGATTAAACTGAGAAAAGGGAAGAACACAGATTTGTAATCCCACTTTTAAGACGGTTTTAAAGCTCAAAACCTTCAAAAATGATTAATAAAACAACAACATTGATTATTAAAGTTAATATAAATCCATCTTTGAAATCTCTATCTGGTGACTTTTCTCATTCGAGATGTTTTTCTGCTGATCCCTCATTAGAGCGCTTCCTTTACCCCTCTGACCTTCTTATGTTTTTACATTTTTATCGAAGCCTGATTTGTGCTGCCTGATTAACGCTAAATTCATTATATCGCTGCAATCGATTCATTATATCGCTGCAATCGTATTAGTTTTAGGTATAAATAATGATCCATTGATTCTTCCTGCTGATGGACTTTTCCTTTAAAAAACAAAAGCAATACCCAGGAAACCAGCAGCAACATCAGAGCTGGGATGAGATACAGCTGAAATCTAACATCTATATCATCTGATTGAACCTTCCTCGCTTTAGTTCATCCAAAATTATTGAGCAAATAAATTTATTAGCTTAATACCAGCATATATATATATATTTCTTTAAAACAATCTATTCATTTTCTATCTTAATTATTAAACATGTGCTGACAGGCGGCTCAGAGAGGATAAAGAAAAGTCTTCCCTAAAACAACAGACTGTAGTTTGCAAATCCTCTCAGGTGGTTATTTTCTGGAGGCTTGATGAGGCTAAAGTTAAACGGGATCCGGTGGCCGTCCATAGATCTGGAGAAATAGAGTGAAACCTGAGAACAGGGTCTGAACTGTGAAGCACGGAGGCGGAAGCATGAGGTTGAGGGACTGGTGACTCTGTGAGGAAATTACCTTTAATCTAAATGTTGGAAGGAACATTTTTAAGACCTTAGATGGACGATAAACGTAAGAAAATTAGCTGTAACGTGTCTGAAGAAGCAAAAGGTCAAAGTTCAGGGCAGAGCTGATCAGAAAACCCAAAACATCCGATCCAATATGTGCAGATTAAAGACAATCTACCAAATAATGAGAAAACAGGAGACGACTTCAAGTTGAGGGAAGTTATTCTACTGACCTGAGAAAGTGAACAAAGAAAAAAATCCCGTTAAGCCGTTCTGGTAGAGAAAAGCTGCTGCTGCTCACCTTTCCGCCTCCAGGCTGGTGCTTGATGTTCTCCGTGGAGCCGATCTTTGACCTGACGTTCTTCAGGTCGGGCAGCGGGGCGGCGGCGGCCAGAGGAGCCGGAGAACGGCTCTTCAGCGATCCCGGAGATTTGGGGTTGGAACGCACCACGGCCACCTTTTTCACTTTGGCCTCGGCGGCAGAGAGCGCCTGGCTGCCGGGGGACTTGGGCGTCCCGGGGCTGCTCTGCCCGCTTCTGGCATCTTCCACAAGCAGACAGACGGATTAATGAAACCATCGTTAGGATTAAAAGCAGAGCTGAGGTTAGTGGTTAAAGGCTGACTAGAAACGTTGGTTTATTTGGGCCATGCAAAGATGGCGGCCGTCTACAACCATCTGCTCATTCCGGTTACCTCTGTCATTTTTTGGAGGGGGGGGTTTCTTGGCACTAGCTGGGTTACAAATAATAAGAAACCTTAAAATCTTTAGAATGCTATAAAATGGAGGCGGGTTGTTTGGGTTTGCTACCTGGATTAGCTGCACTCCTGGCAGCAGGTTTGGCTCCTTGGACTTGAGGCTTGGCAGCAGCAGAAACCTGAAAATCAGAAACATGGCAGCTTAGACCTCAGCGATGACAGAAGGTGAAGGACTTCTTCTAAAAACACTCATCTGCTTTAAGGAAAGTTGTTTGGAAAATGTGTTTAAAACATCTAAAACAATAAGAGGAGATGAGAGAATGATGATGGGAGACCTTCAGGCGGGAGGATTATTTAATGGGAGACGGAGCATCAGCCCGCCCGGTTCAGACCCGCGGTCCGACCCACGGTCCGACCCGTGTCTCTCGGACCGGTACTTACTCCGGGCTGCCTGGGCCCCGGGCTGCTGCTGCTGCTGGCTTTAATGGGGATGGAGCTGTGGCCGTTTCGGCAGGAAGCACCGGTTTTGTTGCTCTTGGCGACAACAGAGGGTCTTTTAAGGGAAGAGGTTGTCGTGGTAACGGTTTCAGTCTTTTACATGAGGAGGAAAGGAAATGAATGAAAAATGATGCAAAACCAAACAAAAAAAAAAAAAAATCACACAAAAAAAAACAACAACAAATGATTTAACTTAAAAATGGTGGAAAAAGCAGCTGAATGAAAAGTTTCATGTCTGAAGATAATTCTGGTGTCATCAGATGGTTATTTTTAGACTTTTCCATTATAGTAAACAAAGAAACATCTTCTCACTTTAGGTTCTTCTTATCAGGTTATCATAAAAAAGAACAAGGTGACTGGTTAGTGAAACGGTATCAGGAATTCCAAAAAAGTTCAAAATCAATCC
>NW_015150769.1:739046-746185 GCF_000732505.1 Cyprinodon variegatus | reverse complement strand
CCTGTCTATGTCTCTGAAAGGGGGGTCGTTAGAGGGGATAGTTGGTCTGGCTGCGATGATAGCGGGAAGGAATCAACTCTATCGCTGCATTGAAGGTTTCTGAAAGCTGAAACTTTTAAGGTTGTTTTTTTTCTTTTTTACCATAGATGGCTTCCTTCACGCTCCTCTCAAACCTCCTGTCTTCTTTGTCCTAAATGTGAACGTTCTGGTCCTCTAAAGAACGTCCTTTGTCCGTTTCAATTAGCATGTTTTCTAAACTAAAACCAGGCTTTGTTGGGCTGCTGGATAAAACCTGGAACTAAACGCTTTTCTGACATTTTGGATTGAAAAATCTTCCTGGATGGAAGAGAAACGTCTTTAAATTTGGAAACAAAGTCCAGTGGATTGATTCTCATCTTTTTTGGAATGACTCTGACCTTGATGTGTGAGAATCTTTACCAGCTTTACAGGAACCTAATGTTTAATTAGTGGAGTTCCACAGGGATCCATGTAAGGACCAATAATTTAACATTATTTATCAGTGATTTCTTTAATTCACCAGAATGATCCTTTTCCAACAACCTTACACCAAACTGTCGATCCCTTTGGTTACCTACCTTCTCTCCGTTGTTTGTCTTTGCTTGAGCTACGGAAAGAAAACAGAGTCAGTTTTAGAGCATGGCTCTAGTTTTAGCTTCAGATCCATTCAGCTAAACATCAGTTACATGTTTGTGTCTCTGAGTGTCATAAACGAAAAAGCAAAACATGAAGTAAGCTGTGCCGGGTCTGCAGCATGCAGCGTGACTTAAAAACATCAGAAAGTGTCTGCATGGGGCTGCAGGCTGGGTGGGCAGAGATGGAAACAGAAAGCTAACGTTGGGGTGGGGTGGGGGGGACAACAAGCTGCTCAGTTTAAAGGTAGAAATAATCTGGAGGAAAAGTGCTGCACCACAGAGAGGCCAAGCTGCGTTGGTAACTGAAAGATGTGGAAGGCGTTAACTGAAGCAGGGCTGGTTCTGAACATGAGCAAACAGACCTTTGGAAACTGCGACCGGCACCAGAGACCTCCTGGCTGCAGGGCTCTGGGAGGGGCTCTGGGAGGGGCTCTGAGCAACACTGCTCTTCTGTAAGGCACTGGAAATGTCAGGCTTTGAACCGCCGGCCCCGTGTGACGGTGACTCAGTCTCTGAGTCACACGGCGGTTTGGCGACAAGACGAAGCCCCTCAGAGAAGCTCCCGGTTACTGGAGCTGGAGGCGGATCTTTCATCCGCCTTTGTTTCTGAAGACTTTCTTCAGTTTCTGAAGAAACGCTTTTGTTTCCACAGTCAGGCTGTAATTCAGCTCCCTCCACAGTCTGAACATCTTTTATTTGCTCCAAGATGGCCCCCTCCTCCTGGTTAAGCCGTAAGCTTTGGTCTTCAATGACTGTCAGATCTTCCAAAGCTGCGCTGCGGACTAAAGACATCCCAGGTGGATTTCTCATTTCCGCCAGGCGTTCAGATGCATCAAGGCTGATTGCCCTCTGAGAGTCAGCAGCTCCAGTCCACTCAGGGCTCCCCCTGCTGGCCTCTACCTCCTGCCTCATCTCTGACCTGCAGCTCAGATCTTCGGAGACCCATGAAGAGTCACTTAACCTCTTCCCACAGTCTCCCTCCGCCTTCTTTCCTGGCTCTGTAGACGAGGCGGCCTCCGCAAAGTCAATGACCTTCTCAGCGTCTCCGGGTTCAGCGGGAGGAAACCCACCATTAGCTGGCCTCACTAGTTTGGCTTGAAAAGCAGATTACAGAACATTGACAGCACTTGTTTTCCACCTCCCCATTAATAAAAAAATGCAATGAGGGGAAAACATGAACTTTATGAAGGAAATCAAAAAAAAGAGATGGATTTGGGCAGAAAAACACACTTGAGTGAGAAACACAGATGCTACATTCAGGAGGGAATAACTGAGATAACCTGTCAATCATTTGCATATTAAAGAAGTAATGCTGCAGTGACTGAGGACTCCAGTTATAAGGAGCTAAGCTGCGTTCAGACTCAGCGGGTTTTCAGAGTCAGGCGTCTGCTTTACATGTGGTCTGCGGAGCCAGAGGTATAACGGAGGGGTATGGGAGAATTATAATTGGAAATAACTATCAAACATTTTAACTTTCTGTAAAAAAAATGTATTTTTTCCCCTACATTTTGAAATTAATACTTGTTTCTACGTCTCCAAAATGATACTTCATTATACTAACCTTCATTTTGTACATAACAAACCACTAATTGTTTAAATTACTTAATTCAGAATTGTTTGGGTTATCCATAAATACTGAACTTTGCTGAATCGAGCCACAAAACTGCTGTAAATAGCAGTTTCAGCTGACGCTCTTATAAGTGGCTTAGGAGCACAGGCACACTCAGTAGGGTTAAACAAGCGCACCCTTTCCGAGGCTGCCGTTCTATTGGCTGGAAAGGTTGCTAGGCTACGATCCATCTGCAGTCCGAGAGCAAAAAAAAAATCCGCAAGCAGAGCCTACGGGTTTGCGAGCGTATCTGAGACTCGAGCAGAGCGCGGTTTGTGCGCGAAGAGAAGGAGGCAAGCGAGAGGAGAAAATATCTGTGCAAGAAGCATTAAATCTGAGAGAAGAAACAAAGATTTGAGAGAGAAGAGAAAATATTTGAGAGAGAGCGCATGTTTTGAGTGTGAGCATTATAAGTTTTGAGTGCAAGAAGATGAAATTCTTTTCTCAAATTGAAATGATGTGCTCTGGCATTATGGCAGGATAATTCTCCCATAGAGGGGGCAATTGCCACCCCTGAAGAAACCCTTGTCCCCCCTGTTGCCACCCTGCTGAAAACATTAACACTGTTTGAATTGTACGAAAATTTGCAAAAAAAACAATCAGATTTCCAAGCGGACTTGAATGCCTCCTCACACAGCATGTTTCTGCTGCACCTTTCATTGGTTAAAGTTGTAGGGAAGCGGCGTTTTCAACCGTTGCATTTGGGAATTCTCCCACTATAAAGTGAATGTGATTGGTCGATTATCAAGGGGGGCGGGATTGTTGTGGAGCGAGGTCCAGTAGGGCGTTTGAAGCACTAGGCGCATTTTGGGTGACATGTGGAGCGTGTTTGGAAATGTACGCGGAAAACGCTAGAATTGAAAATGTGACTCCTGCAGCTCGATGAGACGTGTCAGCTATTGATCTGGGACCTGGAAACGGTTAGTGCGTTCAAGGTGAGACATTTAATCACTTTCCAGGAACGGGAAATCCCAGAGCATCAACTGTAAACGGGATTCCCACTGTTACCGAGCAACTACTACAGAATATTTAAAAAAAATTTTTACAGGTGCATTTTCTTGCTTAAAACATCTTAAAACGGAAGCCACTCTCAGTTGCATAGAAATTGTTATCAAGTTAGCGGTCAAGGAAAGAAGAGGGAAGCTCTTTCCAACCTGCATCAGACACACTTTGTTCGACGCGCATCAAGCAGGTCGATGACGCTCTTGACATATGACTGACTTCAAAGTGCAAAAATATCCAAGTTGAGGCGTGAGACGCCTTTTAAACACGTTTGGTCTGAACGCAGCTCAAGCTGTTCCTGTTTAGTTGTTTCTACGTTAGCCTTTGAGTTTCTTGGTGTCATATTTTGTTTGCAGTTATCTCTTTTATGCTTTTATGTTTTTGCAGCTCATTTGGATTTCTTGGTTTATCGTATTATAAGTTATTATAAGTTGCAGTAAATATGTTTGACTTTTTTTCTGATGTTTCCTGAAGTTTGTCAGGCTTTTTATTGTAAAGACAAACATGCTAACCTTGCAGCTAGTCAGATGTTTATGTGAAGATTTAACCTTCAAAGGTTTTAAATTACATTTAAAACCTACACTGCAAACATTTTTATTATAAATAAGTATTTTTTTCTTAAAATAAGGTCATTTTTTTCTTGAATTGAAGAGGAAAGTGAGACACTTTGCCAACGGAACAAGATAATTAACATTTAAAGTTGCTGTTTGGATTTTTCGTTTTGGAAAGGACTTTGGACTTAAACGCTTCCAGGATTTGACTTTGGGTTGGGAGCGTATGGAACTCCTGTTTGGACATTATTATTAGAAATAAAAACAGACGGACAGTTTTGGACTTTCAGTTATTAGGGATGTTTTTGTTTGTTTTTGGCTGATATAAATTGAGACTTTGAGTGAACTTATAAATTGGTTGTGAAGGTTTTTCCGTTATTTAACATTTAAACTGAAATATTATTGAATGGAATTTTGGATTCTTGGTAATAGTGCGATTTATTATTATTATTTTTTTAAATGAATCTTTGTTTGCTAACAATTGTAATACTTTGCCTGATTTCCTGTGAAAAAAAAAACCCTTGATTATTTGTGAGTTCTGCTTTTAATCTAGCTGAATTTTACACATTTTATCCTATTATTTTATTTTAAGAGTGAAAATACTAATTCTATCAGCAGATCATCTTATTTAGCTGCTAAAATTAAGGCTAAATACAATAAATTTAAGAATTTCTTTAACTTATTTTTGGATAATTTTTTGCAGTGTAATAGAGAAGTTTGCAAATTTTCTGCCTTTAGCATATTAATCATTTAAATATCATTAAACCATAAAACCATTATGTCGAAATTAGTTTTACTATCATAATACTTGAATAATTTTTAATCTAATTTTATCAAATTTTAGATACAGAAAAATATTTTTAGAGTTAAAAATAAAAAAGAAATTCCCCCCAATGTCTTTAGAAGACAGATGAGTATGAATTGAAACGAGTCAATATAATAGGAAGACATCCACATTTGGATGATGACCTTTTTTAGCAGCTTGACATTACTTTATGTGTTTATTATTATTATAATTGAATAATGGATGTGTGGCTATATTATAAGGATGTCAATCACTAAAGATCACCCATGTGTGAAACATGAGGGAGCTCCGTAAAAATCAAAGCTCGTTGGAAACATTTACTGTGAAACTGTGGGTAAAGTTTGTGAACATAAAGAAAAATGCTTCAGTTAAAGAATAATTTTAAGATCTAATAATTCTAAAATATGACATAAAACAAACTTACACACAAAAAAACACTTTTATTTGATCAATTAAATGTCTTTTTTTTAAATGCTCTTCTTGTACGGTTACACAAATATTATCGTAATTTTAGGACAATAATGTTTGGGGGGAAAAAAAAAGAAGAAGTTATAAATGTTTTGATTAAAAATCTTTAGAAAATCTGAATTGAAATAAAAACAAAGAAGCAAAATCAGAAATCCACAGAAAAAATAAAAAGCTTTAGAAAAATCATTAACCTTTTTCAAACAAAGACTGCAAAAAAATGAAATCTTATTAAGTCATTTCTTCTTAAAATAAGTGCATTTTTTCTTCAATTAAGGATTTAAGTGAGACACTTTGCCAATGGAACAAGACAATTTACACTTAAAATAAGAAAAAACAATCGCATTGTCTTATTTCAAGTGCATTTTATCTAGATACCTTATTTTAAGGGTAAAAATACTAATTCCATGGGCAAATCACCTTATTTACCTGCTCAAATTAAGGGTTAATACCTTTAATTTAAGAAATTTTTACTTTTTTGAGATCATTTTTGCAGTGTAGTTACATTCCTTAAAATTTACCTTTTTATTGCATTTTATTGATAGGAGTAAATAATTTAATCCCAGCAGAATAATTACAGAATCTAGTCAATAAACTGCTGACATCATTGCACTGCTTCAGCACAGGAGCTCAGCTGCAGGTAAATGACTCTAAGTGGAATAAAGAAGCGGTGTAGCTGCCTACCTGTTGCAGACGCAGCTCCTGCTGCTTATTGATCAGCATGAGAGACAAATGGAAAAAAAACCACAAGAGCTCAGTCAGTAATGTGTTTTTGCTTCATGACCGATTAATGCAAACACTCTTAGCGAGGAAATCAATGCGCCGCAAACAGGAAGTCTTCAGTTAATGCAGAAGCCAGCAGCCAATCCCTGTCAGTCAGAGCCAGAAAAGATTCAAAGGTATGAAGGTAAATATGCAAAAGAAAACCAAAGGTTTCTGCAAACTCAGGCTTGCATGAGGACCCTGTTAGCCGCTGGTTTAGCTGTGACTTTAGCACATCTGTGCAGCAGATGCACAGATTCGGCCACTATGTGTTTTGGCCTCTTCTGCTCTAAAATAACCATCATTCACAGTTAGATTAAGAAAAGCTCTTTGTTGTTTTACTGCAGTGATTGTGTTGCTGTTCTTTATATGGCAGCATTAAAAGGAGCCACCATAAACACTAAAGAGCCTGAAGACAAAAACAAACAGAAACCACGTTTTTTTTAACTATAGAACTACGATAAACTGCTGATTTATTTAATCAGGTAACACTGAGACACTGACTATTACAGGTATCGACGATTTCCTGTTATTCATTTTTAATTTACATATGGCGACTTTCTAATTTATCTGCATTTCTGCAGGAGTGATATTATCGATGCATTATTGATGTACTATTATTATTCACCAAGACAAATTCAACAGCCCTGGAAAATAAAGGATAATCTTAATCTTAATCTGGGGTTCTCAATGGTTTAAACACTAGCCAATGATGTGAAGGAGAAAAAGCGTAAAAAAAAAAAGGTGAAATACAGAAAGAGAGATAGATTTCCTAAGGGTGAGAATTAGGGCCTAAAATATGGAAAAGTCCACTGACAGAAAAATTAGAAGTCTATATTTTAATTACAATATTCTAATTCAAATTTTTTTTTCTAAAGTTTTTAATCTTTGCAATCTGACTATAATCTGAGACTTCTGATTTTGATTATAAGACTCTGTATTCTAATTTTAATCTCTGCATTTTGATTTTAATGTCTGTATTTTGATTTTAATCTCTGTATTTTTATTTTAATCTCTGTATTTTGATTCTAATCTCTGCATTCTAATTATAATCTGTTTTTATGTTAATCTAAGTATTTAATTCTAATCTCTGCATTCTTATTTTAATCTTGTTTTGACTTTAATCTCTGTATTTTTATATCTAATCTCTGTATTCTAATTTTAATATCTGTATTTTTTATTTTGATCTGTTTTTGATTCTAATCTCTGTATTTTGATTCTAATCTCTGTATTTTGATTTTAATCTCTGCATTCTAATTATAATCTCTGCATTCTAATTATAATCTGTTTTT
>NW_015150769.1:736591-738026 GCF_000732505.1 Cyprinodon variegatus | reverse complement strand
ATTTTAATCTTGTTTTGACTTTAATCTCTGTATTTTGATATCTAATCTCTGAATTCTAATTTTAATCTCTGAATTCTGGTTTTAATCTCTGTATTCTGATTTTAATCCTTGTTTTCTGATCAGAACCTCAGAGTCTGAGAAAAAGAGAACCCACAGAATTCGGTCCCATTAATTCCTGTAAATAAATATCTTGCTGCAGTTTTCCATTTTGCATGCCTCTAGATTAAGTGGAATTCACTCGGTTGTTTTAATCTGGAGTTCATTCAAAGCTGGAGGAAGCAGGAAGCAGGAGAAGCTGAAAAGGAGGAGCAGAAGAAGTGGAGGAGGCATACCACCTTGGCCCTCGTCTTCTCTTTCTTTGTCTGAGAGCTCAGAAACAACTTCTGCTCCTTCCTCTGCAGAAGTATCTGATGCAGGATAAAATGAATGTCAGGCAGTTTTCAGATAACGAGACGTACTAAATCTAGATCTGCTCATCAGGCTGAGAGTTTCTATAAAAAGTGCTCAATCTGAATGCGTCTCCACTAAGAGGCCACTTCATCACCTTTCCAGCCTTCGTTTCTCTGATCAAAGCGTGTTAATCCAGGGAGGAGCGCGTTAGTGAGATTATTTCTAACAAGCATAGAGAGACACTGTCCCTGTTAGAGTCAGATCTATGTTCATTGACTCTACCTGCAATTAGAACAGCGGCAGAACAGCAGGGTAGATTTAAAGCAGGAAAACTTAAACTGGAATTAGTGAGGGCTGCAGGTGGAGGGCGGAAATAAAAGTTATTTCTGCAAAAGAGAAAAATGACTGAAAGCAGAAAGACGTCGAAGGGATGAAACTAAAAGCAGGTGCAGCAGCTTCTGAAGCGTCAGCAAACGGAGCTGAAGGCGTTCGTACCAGGAAGCATCTCATCATCCAATCGGCTGCTCTCTGGCTGAGAAAGGTCAGATTTCAGCCCGTTTTCAGAGATCACTGCTCCTTCGTCTGGAAATCAACACCCAAGTTTATCACAACAGGAGAAAAGGAGAACCACTTTATTCACATCTTCATGAATCTTTAAAACTTTCATAAAAAAATGTAGTTTTTATCATATTTACATCAAAGTTTATTATGATGCGACTGAATACTTAACCCTGCTTTTATTAATAAAAAATATTGTCTGCTTTTGGTTCACTTTAATTTGTGAAAAAGATATTTTCCTGGGAATCTTTTTGCTGCTGAGTCAAGTCAAAGTTATGGGAGAATAAATTACGTTTGAAGACGTCAAATCAAAATTTTAAAACAAAATGTTATAATAATATTGTTCATATTTTTAGGACAAGGAATATAATAAAACTGTTCAGGTGTTTATGATAAATTTAACTAAACATTCATGGACGAAATTTTCAATCAATATGAGAAAAGGAAATTAAGAAAATTAGCTTTTATCGGGGTAGAGTACATTTAA
>NW_015150769.1:733884-736057 GCF_000732505.1 Cyprinodon variegatus | reverse complement strand
TTTTAAGACAGGATTTTTTTTTTTTAATAGAATTTTTCTAACTTTTGGGACAATCTGGTCTGATTATTTTCCTACGATTTTGAAGACAGAACAGGAGAGTTGTGATTAATTTTCATAGTGAGCATCAGATAAAAATCTGATATGGTATAATTTTTAATGTTTAGACACATTATTTCTATTTTAAAGGTTCAAAGGACAAAAATTTGATTAATGGGTGAAAAATCAGAAAAAAATAAAACTCTCCTATAGTTGATGCTTACAACAAGAATTAAAATATAAACATTTCCAATTACAGGAAAAAGTCAGTCTTAAAATTATTAAATTGTTACTTTAACTTTTGTTTATTTTCATTGTAAAGACATAGAGACATAGATTGGTAGTTTGGATGTAGACAGTCTACAGACCACCACACTGTCTGGACGCTACAGCTGACTAGAACTAGAGGATCAGATACTCA
The DNA here is from genome assembly GCF_000732505.1 of Cyprinodon variegatus. Taxonomy (NCBI): domain Eukaryota; kingdom Metazoa; phylum Chordata; class Actinopteri; order Cyprinodontiformes; family Cyprinodontidae; genus Cyprinodon; species Cyprinodon variegatus. The sequence goes on along the minus strand of NW_015150769.1, from coordinate 735,600 downwards.
CTGCGTGTTTCACTGCTTATTGATAAGCTGTCTATCTCTGCAGACAAACCGGACTCCGTGGGCTTTGTCCTGTTAGCACACGGGATAATGGGGATTGCAAACGGGTAGAACGACTGCACTAGCGAGGGCTGTAAACTGGGAAAGGCTAGGCTACGTACTAAATGGCCATTTGGTTTGTTGGGATAAAAACAGGAAGAAACAAACTTCTGATGGACTTAAAACTTTTTTTGGCAACAAAATAAACAATTAACCCATTTTACAATAGAACAACCTAAAAACAATCATGCAAGCTTTTTAATAAACGGTAATAGAATTCCCAAAAGTTTAAAAAGCAATCAACTACACTTAGTTTCCAAGTTTAAAGACGTTTTTCTTCCATCCAGGAAGCTTTTTCAATTCAAAATGTCAGAAATAGTGTTAAACTTTAACCTAATTTAGCCACAGTGTTGTGTAAATATGCCTGATAAACGTGAATATTCTGCTGTTAGAGTAGATATCATGACTCATCAATGTGGAAAAGTGTGACACACAGCATTGCTGCTGTAACATCTCTGGCATATTTTCTCCTTTGCTCTACTTTCCTTAAAGCATCACTTTTATCGATTAACTTCCAATATTATTGTTATTTTTGTGTGTTTCTGTATTTGATGTCTTTAAACAGCGTCCTTGGCGAGTCAGTAGGAAGTGATGCTGCCATGAAACCAAATATATGCAGATGCATTTCTACTAGAATGTGCAAGAAATCTCAAAATGAACTTCTACTGTAGCAGAATAGTCACTTTTATTTAGTGGGCCCACAGCATTACAGATCCTCCACCGTGCTGAACTGCAGAAATCAGGTCTTCTTTCTACATAATCAGTATTTTTAATATGCGTTCAATTCTTATTTTTATGTCCAATTTGGGTCACAGAATATTTTATTCCCCCTGGGAAACAAGAAGTCATGGAAATGTAAATAACAGTTCCTGTAAACTTTGACTAACCCCAAAAAGTATATATATATAAAATTGATAAAAAATAAAATAATAATAACATTTTGTTAATAATAGAGATGATGCTGCCAAATTTAACTGCATCCCTCAAAGTCCTATCATATAATAACCAGCGATCTTTACTAAAGGTGAACAGGAGACAGTAAAAAAAATGACGGCAACAACCTTCCATGGTAGAAAACAAATAGCTGATAATAGTGAACAGTTTTCCTGGCCGCATTAAATGACTGATTGCTCACTAATGCCAACAAAACGGGACTAAAACGGAGCTGGATGGTGAAAGTCTGACCCAGATACCCAGATTACAGAGCCCAGTCCAGCTGCAGCCAAGGATGTATGGCATCCATTATGCAAAGAGAGAGATCAGGACAAAAGGCAGCAGAAAGTCGGGGAGTCGGCCCCCGCCCCCATGCAGGACACACACCCTCACACCATGGTACATCCACTGACTGGGTTTTAAATGATAATCTGTCTGTATTCTGGGATTAGAGCTCTGACACGAAAAGGAAACTGAAAGGCACGACAAATTAAAAGATTTAAAAGGTTTAAAACATATTAAAAGGAAAATTTGTTCAATTCTGATGCAGATTAACGGCAATTATTGTTTTTATTCATTTTAAACGTCTACATGCCCTGAAGAACTGAATGAAGTAATTATTTATCTGCTGAATGAGTAGTTTTAACAACTTAAAAGAAGAAAACGACACTGTCTTTATTAAATATC
>NW_015150769.1:729328-732393 GCF_000732505.1 Cyprinodon variegatus | reverse complement strand
ACAACTTTATTCTCGTAATTTTACAACTTTATTCTCGTAATTTTACGACTTTAGTCTCATAATTTAACGACTTGTTGCGACTTTATTCTCGAAATACAAAAAAAACCCTCTAGCCTGACCCTAACACTCCGTCGTAGTTTATAGAGATAATAACATTATTTAGTATAAAATTAACTCTCAGCAGATCTAACTTCTTGCAAGATTGAGGAAACTTATTTATTTAGCAGGTTTTTGGGAATTGACCTTTTAGATATTCAGGAAGCGTCCTGTAAGTCCTTGGAAAGTAACCAGCTAACTAGTACCTGAAAGTAGCAGGTTACTCATGCAACCAGTTGCTCCTCAAAAGCTACAGGAAACAGAATAAATCTGAATGTTTGGGGAAGTAACCTGTTTGTTCCAGGAAAGTATTTGCGTTGCACTACAGACGGATCATTCTGCCATTTTCTGTTAGATTTCCCTAAAAAGCTCAATTGTTTTTTAGATTTTAATTCAGACCTTTTTATATCTGACGTGTTTTCTATTAAAAGCTAACTGAACTAGTTATCTGCATGTAAAGGCTGTTTATAAAGGGTTTGGGGTGCATGTCTCCTTCTCTCCTGCTGATCTGATGCCTGACCTTTCATTTTGACGCCGTTCTCCTGGTGATGTTGATCATTGATGGTCATGTTGGCTAAGGAGGCGCTAACGGTGTCTCCAGAACCGTAGCTGTTCGAGGCGTTGTTCATGTACTCCATTGGCGGTCACGGGTCAGGCTGAAAAAGAGCAGATAAACCAAGGTCAGCAGAGCGGTCAAGAATGAAGCAGACGTCAAAGGAGACATAAACTTTACGCGCATAGAGGCCGAGGTGAAGGAAGGATTTAAGGTAAACATGACGCACTTGTTGGTCTCCTTGTCTTCCGGCATGCAGGACCCGATCCATCACCTCAGAATATAAACAGACACTGGGCCTGTTATTTATACACCCTGACGTGGGGGTCAGTGCTTCATGTTTCAGCCCTACAGACAGAAATAGCCCCCCCAGCTCATGTGAACGCTGTCCTCACTGTGAAGAGCCACACTTCCTGCGCCAAGCTCCCAGCGACTCATCGCAGTCCGAACACTTCCTCCTGCAGCGCAGCAACCCCAAACCTGCGGCGCCGGACTCTCTCCTTCATCACCTTAGAGCTCGTTAAAAAAGAGGATTGCATCTCAGATTAAAGCCAAGCTGCTGCTTAGATCAGCTCAAATCATATTTTTAATGCCCTCTCGCAGACAAACTCCCAGACTCTGGCAGGGGGGAGAGCTTACACCATAATCATCCTCTCCATCCAAACCTCTGAGCTTTACCGTCTCCATGACGACCATGTTGGCAAATCAACACTGAGGTTTAATCTCTCAAAAGTCCATTAGCCACTAAAACCGTCAGCTACCAGGCTGCGTCATGCTGTGGGGGGGGATTAGAGCATGCTCTGTAATGGCCTAGTCAAAGTCCTGCTCTAAAGAAAATTCAAACTCTCCCTCCAATCCGAGGCAGCCTGGGTTCCTTCATAAAGATGGTTTAGAGAAACCTTTTATCTATAGAGGAATGAAGCTTGGATAGAACTTTACCCAAAAAATAAAAGTCTAACTGCAGAAAATAGACCTTTTTACAAACAAACAATTGAACACTTTTACATTTTGTTGCATAAATTTCTGAAAACCAAATGTTTTATAACTTATAAATTGATGCTGGAAAAGGCAAATAAAATGCAGCAAACTTTGATAGCAATGTGACCGAATGTGGAACGTTCCTTTTAAATTGCTTTAAGGAAATCATAAGTTAAAGAAAATATTTGTACATCTTTTCCTTCCAAAGAAGTGAAAAACAAATCAATCCTCTGGACTTTGTTTCCAAGTTTGAAGACGTTTCTCTTCCATCTAGGAAGATTTTTTCAGATCAAAATATCAGAAATAGCGTTTAGTTCCAAGTTTTATCCAGCAGCCCAACAAAGCCTGGTTTTAGTTTAGATTTTCTTTTAGAAATTCAAATGACGATGGAATCTGATTAAATCAGACAGGTTGTTTATATCTCTACTGTTTGCAGAGGTGTCAAGTGACGAAGTACAAATACCTCGTTACTCTACCTAAGTACACTTTCTAGGTATCTATACTTTACTCCATTACTTATTTTTCTTCCTACTTATGACTTTTAATCATCAAATTTTCCCACCAGTATTTGTACTTTCTATTCCTTACATTTTTAAAACAAACGTTACTCGTTACTCTTGGCTTCGGTTTAATGTTTCTAAATCTTTATTTCCCGTCATGTGCTCCATCCAATGCAGATCATTGGCTCCACCCACATCTAGTGAAAACTAGTGTGATTGGATGAGTCATTGAACGCAAACACTCATTGGTTAGCTAAAGGAAATCATCAGAAGCAAGCAGGTGTTCTTCAAACTGCTAACGAAAGGGGGTTTATCAGGCTGTCACTAACTAAGCTACTTCCTAGTGAGTGAAGACAGAAAAGCAGGACTTCTTCTGTTTAGGCAAATGTTATTGTTTAAGAATGGTCTGGCTGTTAACCCGTTCAAGGTTGTGAAACGGAGGGCAACAAAATGAGACCTAATTAGAAATCTGAATTCCCAGTGAAAACTACACATTTTTTCCTTTACTTTCTATTTATTTCCAGCATATCTAGCTTTGAGCCAACAGTGTGGGAGGAAACATAAATTCATACGTAAAGCAAATCCAAGCTTAGATCACCATGAAGAAAAGAAAAGAAAAGGATATTTTTCTCTTAGAGAAACAGCATTTTAATAACCTCTACTGTGCAGGTGAGATTTTTTTTTTCTGGATTGTTTGATTTTGTAAAACTCTAAATATTCAAACATCTTGTTACTTTATTCCACCTATTATCATCACACAGCTTTGGCGGGTTTGGTAATCAGGGAAGCAGATGAGAGTAAAACATCTGTAATAAGAAGACTGGTAAACAGGATGCAATGGGGGAGAAAATTAAGATTCAAAAGTTTAAAAATGAGCGTTAGGAGTTTATGGTGGAAAATAGTTAAGCATGATTTTTGGTTTGGAATATTTTATCACC
>NW_015150769.1:725605-726738 GCF_000732505.1 Cyprinodon variegatus | reverse complement strand
AAGTGATGAGGTTTGTTTACATAGATAATTAAAAAATAGTTATGTATAATATATTCAATTTCTGACTTTATATCCCTGTAATTATTACACACTGTAGCTTTAAACATATTAGAAAAAATCTTTCATTCCTTTAGAGACAGCATGAAAAGTCAGCTGAGTACAAAACATAGAGAGGAAAACAAGAAGAAAAGGGACAAGAAGAGAGGGACACAACCTAGAACAGATAATGGATGTCTATTCTATTAACATGTCTTCTAAATTCAGAGGGGCCCCTGCCTGTCTTTGCCTAGGGCCCCACATTTTCTAAATCCGCCCCCTGATCAGATCTACACAGATATTAAAAAAGAAACATCATCCCTGTCCAGGCTGAGAGGTTGATGTCTAATTTGCTGTAACGTAACGTTCTTCTCATTCAAAGCTTGATGGATCAGCCTTTAGTCAAAAACCAGGAGGAGATGAGCTCCTTTTAATCTGATCTGGAAATAAACACAGTTTTAGCTCATGCTGAAAAAGAGCATGGAAGATTTGTTTTTCTGCAGCTCCATGAGAGGAAAAGCTCTGCTGCTGCAGCCTGATCCTCTCAGGGGTGTGTGAAAAGGAGACCTTGGCACAGACTTCACTTCTGCAAGAAGCTCGGTCAACAGCAATGTTGACAGAGCTGCAGCAGCTCAGGGTGACAGAGAGGGTGGAACAGGTCTGAGGGGTTTCTTTACAAGTCTTTACATCGAAATTGGATTCTTGTCAAATCTACTAAACATCTACATTAAACAATTTAAATGTTCTATTTCTGTAACAGTTTAAACCCCAAACTCTTACTTAACCCACATTTTACAAAAATAATGTTAAAGAAGAAATTCCTCCGTCATGTGACTTTTAACGATGGAGGAAAAAAGCCTGATGGATGGTTAGATGTCTGTGGATGCTGCTCCAGCCGAAGGTCGTAAAGGTTTGGCCACAGGTCAGAAAACCAAACGAACATTCCTCTTTTGGCCAAGCAACTCTCCTGCTGGTTTGAAATATTCCAAAGCGTTTTTAGGTCAGAGAGGAATTTCCTCAGTGGGACCCACGCCTGACTTTAAAGTCGTAGAGAAATCATGTTTAAATGTCAAATCATTCTGGCTTAAACACGTATA
>NW_015150769.1:720656-723503 GCF_000732505.1 Cyprinodon variegatus | reverse complement strand
AAACAATCCACTGGTTTCCAAGTTTGAAGACGTTTCTCTTCCCACCCAGGAAGCTTTTTCGATTCAAAATGTCAGAAATAGCGTTTAGTTCCAGGCTTTATAGAATAGCCCAATAAAATCTTGTAATGGCTTAGAAAACATGCACATAGAAACTGGAAAACCAGCTCCACCCCTTAATAATGGGAGTCGTTGAGGTCGTTACTGGTCTGCAATATCTGATACTGGCCCACTCCTCTGAAAAGGCAGTCGTTAAGGGTCATTGTTGGCTTCGCTGCAGGGGAACAAAATATCTTGCCAGGTCAGCCAGGCAAGGCTTTTGTTGGGCTACTCTATAAAATCCTGGAACTGAACGCTAATCCTGACATTTTGAATTGAGAAAGCTTCCTGGATGGGAACCGAAACGTCTTTAAAGTTGCAAAACAAAGTCCAGTGGATTGTTTTTTAACTTTAACTGTTTGGTACGTGTTGAGATGTTAGCAGAGTTCAGTCTGTTGGGATGGAGTCCAGGATGGAATGCTGGGGGATTAATGGCCCTTAAAGCAACAACAGCACTGTTAAACTGAACCTTTCTAAGTGGGCATGGTGAAGGGCCTTCATCATGACGTCAAAAGACAGGAATCAAAAGCCAAAAGGCTGTGAAATGGGAAACAGCAGAAGAAGAAGTCAGGAAAACGTTTTTATTGATTTATTAAATCAATAAAACCTTATATCTAGTCCCAACAAACTGAGGCTTCCTGTTGGTGCGTGTTTTACTACCAGTAAACGACATAAAAAGAAGACGGTGTTTTTGTTTGATGTATAATTAAATCCTGACAGATTATGTTGTATAACGCCACTAATAGCTTCCCTGTAATTCCTCAGATTGAGATCAGGTCAGACCTGAAAACAAAGGCGACTCTGATTCTGTGTCTCCTCAGCAGCGCAGCTCGGCTGAAAGACGACGATGCTGCGCTGCTCTCATGCTTGATTGCTTCTGCATCTCTGACCTACTTTCCTCCTCGTTCGCCTCTCGGTCGGCTCGCTCGGCCTCTGCAGGGTAGCTCTACCTTTCATGTTGGGGTAAAGCTTCTGCAATGGGGAGTCTGAAGGTGGGGCACTTTTCCATTTTCCATTTATAACATCCTGCAAGACCGGCCTGCATGCATTGTTTCCTGCTAATGGGCGATGAACGCCGCAGCTTTCTGTCTCATGATGCCAACCACACCCTATCTACACATGCTTCTTACACTGGATCAAACAAATGGGACATAAATGACTTTCGTTTCCAGTTTGCAGAGGAGTTGAAGATGTGCTTTTAATATCTTTAAACCACAACTGGTCATTGAGGAATTTCAAATATGAGGAACTCCCGAGTTTTAATTGTGTGAAGTGTTTATGTGCTGAATGCTCAGTGTTTGAAAAAACACGTTCAAACGCGGCGTTCTGTGGGAGCGATGAGCCAGAGACTTTAATTAGCAAGCTGCTAATTAACCAAGCAGAATATAACAGTTTAAAACCTGCGGTGCCTTTTTCTCTTCTGTCTAATGAGGAGCAGCTCTTTCTAAAAGACATTACATCCGTAAGCTTCTTCTTTCCGTTTTCTGCTTCACTGCAAAAACGATCTAGAAATAAGTAAAAATGTCTTAAATTAAGTGTATTTACCCTTAATTTGAGTAATTTGAGTTTCTAACGTTTAAAATATGTTACTTTCTTTGGATTTAACGTTAATAATGCAAATGTAAAACCAATAAAAAAAGCAAAATCTACAACTTTTACTTTAAATTATCAGACGAATATATATAAGGAAAAAATATAAGGATTGAATTATAAATACTGTGTGCTCTTATCAAACACAGCTCTTTAAAGTTGTAGGGAAGTCATATTTGAATTTTAAATAATTCTGGCTTAAGCATGTATATACATTTTTTTTTCCTTTATCTTCTGCAGGCCAGTTAGTTCTACGTCAGCCTGAACACCTAAAATCGGCCAATCATGTATCAACGGTCATCTGTCAATCACATTTTTTAGTCATAGCATCTTGATTCATATATTGCAGCTAATACACTGCAAAAACGATCTAGAAATAAGTACAAATGTCTTAAATTAAGTGTATTTACCTTTAATTTGAGTAGGTAAATGCGATGGTTTGCCAATTAAATTAGTATCTTTACTCTTAAAATAAGATAATTAGATAATATGAACTTGAAATAAGACAATATAATTGTTTTTTCTTATTTTAAATGTAAATTGTCTTGTTCCATTGGCAAAGTGTCTCACTTTCGTCTTCAATTGGAGAAAAAATGACTTACTTAGATGTCCATTTTTTGCAGTGTTGGGTGTAGGAATCAATGCAAACATGTGGGAGTAAAAATAACATTTTAACAAAGAATCACTTTGAGATGCAAAAGCTAAGAGATAATTGATTATATGATCTGGTTATGCGTTTAAATTATTGGTTAATGGGAAAATAGTTACATAGTTTTGCAATTTCACTTTTAATTTGATTAGTATCCCTATATTTATAAAGTTAATACGAGGAATAATCTACACACTTTGCACAGTGTTGTGGTAGCATCATAGAGCATCATTGGCTGCAACATTAACCAATCAACAAAATTTAGATTTCAAAGCCGTCATGGTTTTGGTTCTGTTTAAGTTTTCTTTTGTGTTTTTAGTTTCTTTGTTTTCTAGTTTTATTGGTTTAATTCCTATTTTGTGGTGTTTTCTGCTGCCCTCTTGTGTTGGTCTCCTTTATCCCCAGCTCCCTTCTAGTCTCCTCTGTTCACACCTGCTCCCAATCAGCTCATTAGTCCAGTCCAGAGATGGGAAGTAACGAAGTACAAATACTTCGTTACCGTACTCAAGTAG
>NW_015150769.1:716919-717951 GCF_000732505.1 Cyprinodon variegatus | reverse complement strand
GAACCACTTTACAATATAACTACCCTTATAAAGGATTTATAAAACAGTTAGAAGCTCATTATTCATTTATCTTTAAACAGTTCATCAATCAATAAGCAGGACTTTTAACACAATGATGCAGAATCAATATCAAGACAGGTTTAAATCTCCTCCCCTTTATGTTATGATTAATAGTCTATACATGCATATTTAATAACTGTGTACAACTTAAATAAGTGGCTGCTTTATTAACTAAATAATGTTGTTAATGTGTTCTGGTAAAAATATAATTTGGGTTAATAGGAAATCAGAAATGGATAAATCGATTTATATCAAAATATTGAGAGACACCCTACTGCAGGCAGGGGCACGCTGCCGCCATTTTTACACTGGAAATTGGTTCATTTGGTCAAATCTTCAAATTTTTCCCTTTAAATTTGTTTATTTGAAAACTTAAGGTGAATCAGTTTTAATTTATATTCTAATGTTCACCCTTTTTAAATCAATGACCCCTGACTGCTCTTTGTAAAGATGTTTGAACGTGGTTCTTTGTTTACTTGATTGATTTTTAGGAAGTTTTGTCAAAATCTCAGAAAAAGATCCGTTCACTGGAGGTTTTGGAGGAAACCGAAACCTCAGCTCTGATGACTTAATGTCTAAACTAAACACCTGCAGTCTACCGCCCTTTCTGTGTATATCTACATGTGTATATCTATGTGTGTATATCTACGTGTGTATATCTATGTGTGTATATCTACGTGTGTATATCTATATGTGTATATCTGTGTGTATATCAACGTGTGTATATCTGTGTGTGTATAACTGTTTGTGTATATCTACGTGTATATCTATGTGTGTATATCAACATGTGTATATCTATGTGTGTATATCTACGTGTGTATATCCGCGTGTATATATCTATGTGTGTATATCCGCGTGTGTATATCTATGTGTGTATATTTATGTGTGTATATCTATGTGTGTATATCTACGTGTGTATATCTATGTGTGTATATTTATGTGTGTATATCTATGTGTGTATATCAACATGTG
>NW_015150769.1:711922-715233 GCF_000732505.1 Cyprinodon variegatus | reverse complement strand
GTGTATATCTATGTGTGTATATCTATGTGTGTATATCTACGTGTGTATATCTATGTGTGTATATCTACGTGTGTATATCTATGTGTGTATATTTATGTGTGTATATCTATGTGTGTATATCTATGTGTGTTTAATCACCAGCGGCCATAAGGCGTCAGGTTAAACCATCTTGTGAATCTATTTAGATGAATGTTTGGAGGCATTTAAACATAAAGAGCCTGAAATAAACAATCGGCTAAGATCATCATCAACATTTTCTATAGATTCTAGAGATGATTGTGTTGATAGTGATCAGCTTCACTATCAAACGCTCCATGTTAATATGGAGCTCATATGAACACAGAGGACAGAAAACTGGAGAAAAACTGAGATATTTAGCCTTATTTAAAAGATAAGAGACTGAAGTGAAAGCTCTGTGTTATGAGACATGAATTAAATGAAGCGAAGTGATGAACAATAAATATAAATAAATGTGGAGTTAAACAAACTGCATTTCTTATTCAAATCCAGCGGTTATTCGTGTTTTTTTTTTTATCAATTGTTTGATTTGAATATTTGATGGAACAGCAGAAGAGAAGTGAACCTTGGAGAACTGCTGAAAGGAACTGATAAAAAACAGAAATCGACTTTAAACAAGCGTCTTTCTGTTGATTTTGGTGAATTACGGAGCAAAAAGCTCAGCTTTAAAACACCACAGTGGTTTGAACCATAAAGATAATATGAAAGCTGAGGTTTACTGAAAAATGAGATCTGTTTAGAAAGAAGAAGGCGACGTTTTACTGATGCTAAATGAATCCTTCCTTCAACCTGAGATGTTCTCAGTTTCTTTTTTTATTCTGGAATAAATAAATAAATGTTATTTGAGTGGATTACTAGTTGAAATTGCACCATTAGATACTTTATTTATATTTAAATAAATAGCTTTCCATTTCCAAAGTGATCAGTTTAATTGAAGTTTCTCTTTACTGTCACACGGCTTTTCATTTCAAGAAAGGAAAACAGCCATTATGAGCCTCTCTGCTGGAATTCATGGGTTTTTATCTCATCTGCAGGTTTTAGTTTATTTTGCTTTGTGAATCTGATGCAGAGATAAAGCGGAGGAATCAAAACTAAAACATGTAGGAGATTTGCACTGCTTGGTGATCAGATCGGCTCTCCAATAAGAAGCCAAAACAAAAAGGAATGTTTTGGATTTACAGATGAAATTGTAAAGCTGATCTGTCAGGCAGAGTTACTGTTTTCACTAAAGTTTAAAGGGGAGGAGCCCCCCACCCCCACCCTCTAAGCATTCCTGTGCATCTCTACAGTAACAGCCTCTGTGCTGCTCGATGCTTGCAGACATTACAATCTAGAGTATCACCAAGATGGCACTCTTTCTTCAATCATCGGATCACCTGGCAGGTTGGAGCTACAGCACCAACATGCCTGCCCCCTGCACAAAAATATATGTATTATGATGAGTGATATGGGGGGGTGCACAAAGCCAAATCCACGCGGTTGAATAAATGCAGGTGTTATTGCATTAAAAACAGCCAATTAAAGCGCACAAAGGGGTCATGATTAAGGCTGTCTGGCTCAGACTGTGGCCGCTGACCTCGGGTGGATTACTGTGGAGCCCATATGCGGCAGATAAGCGACCTGGCTCAGAGCTCTGTTGAGCAAATGAAAAATGGGCTTGGCACAGGCGCGCGGGCTCATGGTTGCCCACAATGTCTGCGCTCTTTAATAAAGATGATATAAAAAAAAAGATTAAAATAAGAGAAAAGACCAGAATCTGCATCAGGGTCGCCTTAAGATGAACTGGATGCATGTTTATAGAAAGGAAAACCAATTGATCCGTCAGAGACCATCTGGGCCCCAAGATGCGAGAAAGAGGCGAAAGATCCAGAATAAGGAAAGCGACGCGAAAGGCTGGAGCGGCTAAAATTCCCACTGACGCACCGAGCTTAAAGCAGACAAACAAAAGAACCGCGCGCACACATCAAACAGGAGTAAATATCACCGAAAAAGGCATGACATCACCGTCCTCCGGAGGCCTCGCAATAATAAGATTATAAATATTCCATCGGATTAGAGCCGTTAGAGCGTCCAAGGACGCGCAGAGAGAGCTGCAGGTGGAAACATGGCTTCATCCCCTCTGGAGAAACGCTGATGCTCTGATGGTGGCTGGAACAACAACACGTTTCTGCCTTTTTCTGATGGATGGAGAGGATGGAGAGGATGGAGAGGATGGAGCGCGCGCGGTGCATAGAAATAAAAACAAGTCAGAGCGCGAGGAGGACAAAACGCTGCGGGAGGAGATGCGCGGACAGGCGGTAGAGGCAAAGCGGGTTGAATGATGTGCGGGATGTTTCTGAACGTAGAAACCAGTGGAGGCCAAACCTCTCCCACCTCAGGCTGAAAATATGAAATAATAAAAAATAATAAAACCCGGTTTCAGATGGAGGAGAGAAAACGCTGCGTCCCTCATTGGTCTCTAACTGAAAACCATCCGGTTATTTCTGCAAAACCGTGAAATGTCTCGGTGGTTTCCTTACCTGACAGCAGACAGCGGTGTTGTCTCTTCAGCGGCAGTCGCTTACCGGGGCGCGCGCGCACACACACTGCGCTGTGCGGCGGCCGGCCGGCAGGGGGAGCTGCGGAGCAGAGCGCCGTCCTCAGGTCCAATCAGTCTGCTCACTGCCGCCCTCTGCTGTCAGGGGAAGAAATAACAAGTGTTTACAGAGAAAAAAAAATCAGCAAAAACACAGAAAAATAATCTAAACATAGAAGATGTTTCATCATAGGCTAAAAAAAACAGAGGGTTATATTTAGCAGAAACTAATAGTGAACTTGAAGGAAATTACACCTGGCAGGCTTTTATTTTTATGAATAAAAGAGATAAAAGAGGTTTGGGTTGTAAAAATCTACTGAGTCTCATTTGGTTGCTGTTAAAAGTTAAAATGAAACCAACTTCCTTCAGAAAAAGTAAAATCAGGAAATGGGTTTTATTATATCTCAGAAAATGTAGCTGTTTAATAAAATCCTCTGAGGTTTCTTATCAAACATTACTGTATGGAGTTAGATCGGTCTCAATTTTTCACAAATACACAGTGTTTTAGATATTTTTATAATTTTATTTACCTATTCCATATTATATGTTTCATGTTGCACGATTGTACCATAAAAAAATTCCTAGTTTGTGAACTCCTTCACTAACAATGGCAATAAACCTGATTCTGATTCTGATTCTGATGTGATTCATACGTGCACAGAACAAGATTCACCAAAGTATTGCTGGTCCATAAACAATTATAAATTAAATTACAAGG
>NW_015150769.1:708079-710496 GCF_000732505.1 Cyprinodon variegatus | reverse complement strand
TTGTTCTCGTAATGTTACAACTTTGTTCTCGTAATTTTAAGACTTTATTCTCGTAATTTTACGACTTTATTCTCGTAATTTTAAGACTTTGTTCTCGTAATGTTACAACTTTGTTCTCGTAATTTTAAGACTTTGTTCTCGTAATGTTACAACTTTGTTCTCGTAATTTTAAGACTTTGTTCTCGTAATGTAACAGCTTTATCCTTGTAATGTTAGAACTTTATTCTTGTAGTATTACGACTTTATTCTCGGAATTTTACGACTTTATTGTCGTATTTTACCACTTTGTTTTCGTAATATTACGACTTTGTTCTCGTAATGTTAGGACTTTATTCTTGAAATGGAAGAACAAAAAATCTCTATCCTGGCCCTAATACTCCGTCGTAATCCAGTGGCTGGAAGTTGGAAGGGATTTTGCTGGGAGTTGCAGGGAAGTTGGCTGCCATTCGGCTGGCGTTAGACTGGGAAGGGCCATTTTGATATGTTGATACTGTATGTAATTGTGCACACAAGTATGCAGATGTTTAATGGAAAGGATCTAGAAATAGAAAGGAGAACAGACCCCTGAGGAACCCCAAATCTATTTTAAGCAGCTTTAGTTCTAAACCTGAAAATCAGAATGCTATAGCTACCTGCATCAAACATTGTGCTGAGACTCAGTGAAACAAGGATAGACGTTTCTGATATATAACTGTTAGAGACGTTCGTTATGCAGCAGTCAGGAAACATGTTGGATATGGAACTGTTGGAACATTTTACTTTAAAACTTAGATCCATTTAAAAAATATTTCATTCATAAAGATTAGAAATATGTCGAGGTAAGTGTTTTCATAAAAGTCTTGGGATTGAATATTTCAGACATAAATTTCAACTCGTTCAAATTAGTTGTTAGATATTTAACTTTTGCAGAAGTGTCAGCCTGTCCAGTCAGATATTTGTCATCCCTCATAAAGCCTCTCTGTGTCAGACTTCTTTCACTGCTGTCTGACAGTCTTACACAACTTTTAGCACCAAGGCCAGAAAGCTTCCAGCTCCGGGAAGCAGCTCAGGAATTACTGACAGCCTATGATGAGTTGGCAGGATGAGAGTTTTCCTCCTCTCTTGGATGCGTTCCCTGAGCAGCAGCTGCTTCTGGCTGCTGGGCTGCAGATTATTTGATTTTATCCTGCAGCGGGAGCTGACTGGATCATCGGCTTGACTTTAAAATCCCTCCATGGTTTGAAGCTGAGGCTGCACTTGAACTTCATCCTATTGTCGTTGCACAAAAAAAACACAACAGTTAATTTGTCAACAAATGACCGTTGCCTGGTTACCACACAACACAAAGAGATATTTGAGATACAAAAACCTGTTAATTAATGCTGTAAACTCTTCTCTGGGATTTATCAATTAAAATCAGTTTAATCATGGCTGCATCCACAAAAATATTTCACCAGAATTTTAAGATTTATGTAATTTTATTACATAACCACTTTCCATGTATTTATTTATTGTAAAACAAACCTATAAAAATAAACCTTAAACGGTGCATTTTCATTAATTGGATTTTACTCATTCACTTTAAATACCTAATTGTTAGACTTATTTATTTAAAATAGTGTTATTACTCAAACTGTATTCTAATTAATGTGTATTTCAAATACATAAAAGTTATTGTATGAAGTGCATAATCATCAGAATCCCTATATGCAATTTTAACAGTAAACTCATTAGTGTTAATGTTAGTCATTATACTTTAAAAAATACTAAATACATAAACCCGAGGATTATGCATTTAAAATAAATAAGCCTTATTGTCAAATAAATATGGATGATGTATTGTTTATTTAATAGGTTTTTGTTACAATTACCTAAATAAATAAAATGGAATTTATTATGTAATAAATTTACATAAATCTTAAAATTTAAGTTCAATATTTCTGTGGATGTGCACAATTTTAGGAAAACATTTAATTCCTGGTTATTAGGTCTTGTTTGTGGTCTATTTTATTTCTTTACGAGTGAAAAAGCAAATTTTCTCAGGTCTCTACGTGAGTTTCTGCATCACAGCGACCAGAGGAAAAACATAAAGATGGAAAATCCAACAGTTTTCTAAAGGTTATTGATCCACTGATGGCAGCTCGCTATCAGTGAACTAAACAAATTAGGATATTCTGCTATCGACATGTTCAGGTGCAAATCAGCAAATTATGAGTTCAGCATTTAGTTTAGTAGATCAGTCCAATCTTCTTCTCAGCATGTTATGGCTGACAGAGGGTAACGACTGCAAGAGAAAACACTCACAGAGTTCCGTACCGCAAAATGTTCATAGAAATTATGTGAAGGAAAGGAAGAATGTTGACATAAGATGCACAAGTAACAGGGTTAGGAAAAGATAAATTCATGACTTTGGGACGAGGTTGATCAAGGTGTTGATC
>NW_015150769.1:705033-706546 GCF_000732505.1 Cyprinodon variegatus | reverse complement strand
GTTATCACAGATCCTTCCTCCCAGCAGCTGGAAGACTCTAGAACCACCACTGTTCCCAACAACCTCAACCAGTTCTTCCATTCAGGCTGATTCTGCTCAGTTTCTACCTTAGTCAGTTAAATAACCCGCTGCTGTCATTCTGCACATCTCTGATGTTGCTGCTATTTTAAAATATCCATTACTGTAAAAATGTCCATTCCAACAGACCAATTAAACTACAAGCCAAAGATATTATCTTACACTATATTAATAACGATAGGAAAATGCAATTCATGGTTAACTTGATTTTTCTAATTGCAAAATTCCACATACACAAAACCAAATTTTCCAAAGGTCGACCTTTCTTCCCTGTGTTTGAAAATGATTTTAAAATTTACTTCAATTGTATCCAGAGAATCAACAATAAAAAATGTATCCACACTGTTAACGTAATTCGGGAAATATTTGGAGAAATGTAAAGTATCTGGGCCCTTTTCTTTTCTTTTTTTTTTTGTCTTTCTTTAAATCTCTTCTGTTATTTATTTAAGTTAAAGTATGTTATATCTTAACTGTATTTGCCCTCCATCATTGAACACTTATTCTGGAGATACTTTTCTATTTATTGAGATATGTTACGTTAATATTTAGTAATTTGCATATTTTCAATAAAAAATAAAAAAAAATAAAAAATGAAAAAAAAAATCCATCTGGTAGCTTCTCTGGCAGCTTTCTCTCTGTAATCTGTCTCCTCCGCTGCGGTAGGGGGCGCTGTCGCGTCAGCGTCACCACGTTGCTCTTCAACCAATGACGTGGATATTCATTGAGAGGCAGTCAAAGCTGCCAGATAGACACTTTAACAGAGATTTTTCTGCGTCTTTTTTCCAATATATGCCACAAACCGACCATTTTCTGTCCCTTAGGCGGGATTATCGGATCTAGCTGCGTTGAAACAGGTGAGCGGGAAGTAAAAGGTGAACATTTACAGTGTTTCCTGTTGTCTGATTGTTTTCAGTGAAACAGTTGGACTGTTTGTCTTTGGATCAGACTGCAGGATGAGTAAAAGCAAAGTGTTAAACCTGAAGGATAAAATCAGCGGGAATGAGGCGGACCTCAGCCTGTGTAACCTCAGCGAAGTGCCCGCCAGAGAGCTGGTAACAACCCACCGCTTTTATACTCTTAATAAAGTCGTTTAACATGCAGCAATCAGGCAACATAACTGTCTTTATGACTGTAAATCTTGGTGTTTCCTCCTACAGGCTTCGTTTCCTAAAGCCACAGTGGTGGACCTGTCTTGTAACAACATCATCTCCCTTCCTGTAAGTAGATGAATGTTTGAAAGTTTTCCTTATTTCCACAGATGCCTCAGTGTTTATATCACTGGGAAAATAAAGCAGGAAAAATGGAGGCCTGCCTTAGAGGACATGACGTCACCTAAAGTTATTAAATCCAAATATAGATGCATGAATGAAATGGAAAAATCTGTAGCTAGATTGGAAAATATTTATCCACAGATGTTCTGCATCAATATTACATA
>NW_015150769.1:698141-701750 GCF_000732505.1 Cyprinodon variegatus | reverse complement strand
GTTTTCTATGCTTGCAACCAAACTAGCAACAATAGTTTGGAGATTCAATCCACTTCTTAGATCTATCTTTGCTCTCCTCTAATTTATCCAAAAGTTCTACAATCGCCGTTTTTCTCTCCTCCCAGCTTGGTGGTCGGCTGCATATTCAGCCTTCCCAGGAAACGCCTTTCTAAGACTCTTTTTATTATTTGATAACTTCTCACTGCAAAGCAAACATGCAGCATCTATCTTCCTTTTTTCCCTTTGGGATCCACGGCCTGAGACACGCCCGCCGCTTTGTTTACAGCAGCCACCTGCCTGGCGCCGCGTCGTGCTGAAACCTGCAGCAGGCTGTGACCACTGATCTCTACGACTATGATGCTACTTTTCATTGAAAGAAATGTTTATTGTTTAAATTTATTTATTATACAAATGTTTACAGTAGCGATGGGTTGATTCTCCCTCGGTGCGCGTCTCGTTTGCAGAAAATCATCCAAACGATGCATGAGCTGTCTCTAACCGACTGACTGGGTTTAAAAACGTATCTATGAACATGATGCATCTGCTAAAAATATGTCTCCTCTTTTGCAGTTTATGATTAAAATAATCAAGAATTTTGGAGCCTAAAAGGAATAGGAACGTTTCAGCCGTTGAGTTTTTATTTTGATTATCTGAATTAAAGTTAATTTCAAATTGACTCTTAGTTTATTTACTGTTTTTACTGCACTTATTGTTTTAAGAATATGATTTAAAATCCTATTTCACAAGCATCCTCATTCATATTTCCCCCTAAATGATCACGTTATATGTTTACATTATTTATTGGCCGCATCTAAAAATATCAAAGATATTTTCAATTTTAACGTAGATGTGAAATAATAAAATATAACCTTCAATAATTTCAATGATGTCATTGTTCTAGGTCATCAAATCAATTCAGTTTATTCGGCTGCCTGTAGTGTCTTTAAATGTCCAGCAGGTGTCAGTATTCTGCGAGACAGAATCAATACAGTTTGGTTTCATGATGCCTCATTAATCATCACTAGTTTACAGCATTGGAAAATATAATGAATGTTTGTTTGACTTTCTGCACACCATTTCAAAAATAATAAATGAATTTAACTGAGAACATTTTAATGTTTCAAAATGTTCATTACAGCTTAAAATAAAAAGGGAAACTCTGACGTTTGTGTTTCAGGTCCTGCAGCACATGAGGGCCTTACAGGAGGAGTTTGATCGAGCGCGAGAGAAGCGCCTTTTAAAGGAAAAAGGTCGGTGGCTCAGAGTTCAACAGGAAGGATCTTGTTGTGGAAACGGCTCTAAATGTTCAACATGAACTGTTCTGAAGCTTAACTGCTTCCATCTCTTTTACACTCAGAGCTGGAGAAGAAGAGGGAGGCGAAGCAGAGGGAGCGGGAGGCCAGAGAGAGGGAAGCTCGTAAACGGGAGAAGGCAGAGGAGAAGGAGAGGAGGAGGAAGGAGTACAACGCTCAGATGGCAGCTCTGGCTGCCAAGGAGCAGCAGAAGAAGAAGAGTGAGGAGAAGAAGAAGAAGAACGGCCAGGCAGCAGGTGGGGGTTGGAGCTTTGATGCTGGTTTCTGCTTCTCAGGATGTTGCTCTAAGACCCGCCTCCTTTCTGTCTCCACAGATAAAAAGGTGGATGTGAAGCCAGCAGCTAAACCGCAGCGTTCTCTCATCGGCCTGATCTTTAAGCTCCTCCTCCTGCTGACGCTGGGATTGGCTGGAGCCGCCGCCGCCTGCCGGCTGACCGACCTGCAGAAGGAAGACGTCTGCGTAGCGATCAACGCTGCCGTAGACGACTGTTTAAGTTGGGCCAAAGTGCAGGAGGGCGTGGCCAGACAGCTGCTGTACAACCTGTCGTCTGCTGCCAAGGACCTTCTGGAGTCCACGCAAACATCAAAGAACTGAACGCTTCCCTCAGAGATGAGAGGTGCAGAGGTTTCCACGCCATCCCGGCATCTCTGGGAGCTTTTTTTAAAACGTGCAGAAGTCATTTTCCTGTCTGTGTCTCTGGAAGGGAGAGATTTATTCCTATGGAATCACCGTCGCTCTGCATCCTTTCTATGGCCTGTCATCTTTTTACAGCCATCAAATATCTCCCTGGCGACGGAGTTTTGCTCTTTGAGCGGCAGGAAGCTGCACTGGAGCGTTTCAGTGGAGCGGAGTAGTCCCAGGTCCGGAGCTGCAGGTCAGATGGCGAGCAGTGCCTCCTCCATCCGGCTCATCGTTGCTGCCAAAGTTCGCAAACAGAATCCAGCTGATCAACGAGTCATTTTTACTACATGACAAATAAAACCGGCAGAATTTTGCCAAAGATTCCAAAGCCGACTTTGTTCTGGTTCCTAACGAATACGATCCGCATCACTGCAGCTTAAAGGTCCGTAAATAAAAAAATAAAAAATTAAATCCAGTTTACCTGAAAAGTTCAAGAACAAACCAACTTAATCTAGAGGTTAAGGAGGAGAAACCAAGTTGGACATTTTAATAATTTAAAAATCTGAACTTAAAGAAACAAAAATGGAAAAAAGTAAATTTCAGTGACAGAAGTAATGAAATAAACGAGTTAAGTTCAGATCTCCACTTTAAACCCTTTTATTCTGGATTTAAAGACATTTATGGTTTTTAACACTTTTCCAGTTTTCTGCAAGTTTTTTCCTAAAAGCTGCTCCTCCATGTTTGGTTCTGATCCAGTAGGTCTGAGGGGTCTGGCTGTCGATCCCCTTCCAACCAGTCTGTAATGTATTTCAGAGCTCAGACATTCCGTAATATAAAGTCTATCATCTGAGATTCAGGGAGCCAGAGGAAGGAGTTTAGAGCCGGGCTGATGTTCTCCACTCTTTTAGTCCTGGTGAGGATGCAGGCAGCAGCGCCTGGAGCTGTCTCATCTACTTTCTTAGTTTCTACGAACGAAGCAGGAAGTAGTTTTTCAACATTAGTCCTTTAAACTCTTAACATCCACCTCATTTTGGGTAATCCTCACCTATTTTGCATACCCAAATGGAAAAGCAAATAACTTAGGAACTTTAAGCCCAAATTACATGTGTGATGCATTATTTGAAAGCTAACCCCCGCTAGTCTCCTAATATATAAATTAAAATTGGGTGAGTAGAACACAGACCAACCTGCATCAGTTCAAACATGACTCAAAGAAAAATCGGAAATGATGGGTCTTTTTTGAACAGCAGTAAAAAAGACATGCTTGAGTAAAAGCAGGTATATTTGTTCTACATCATGTCAATCACAAATGCAGAAAATTTCAGACCTCTAGGTGGAAAAGGTACTAAAATATCATGCTCAAGTAAAAGTACCAATACTTGGATGAAATATTACTCAAGTACAAGTAATAAGTAGCTAATTTAAAATGTATTTTAAGTACAAGTTACTTAGTTACATAAAAAAAAAACTGTTGCTAACCAAGATAGTGCTGCGGGAAACACGGACTTAAATGAAATACTTAGTTTTTTTTTAGCAATTTATTTTCCCAAGCCACTCAGAGCCGCAGTATAAGGATGAAAGAGCCACGGGTTGCCGACCCCTGTGCGAGACAAAATTAGCAATGCCACGAAACAGGTTGTTTTGCTAATTGGCTATTAGTCATGAAAACTTTGT
>NW_015150769.1:694980-696821 GCF_000732505.1 Cyprinodon variegatus | reverse complement strand
TCCTGGAGATGTTCTTCAGGTGATAGAAGGTCGACTTTCTTCCTGTCTCTCGGAGCCTCTGAAGGTTCAGGTCTGAGTTCATCACTAAACTCACATTTAAAGCCTGATTGCTGCTTTCTAGCTGGATGCTAAATCTGAAACAATTTTCCTTTGGTCCAAAAACGACTTCAGTTTAGTCAGATTCAGATGATTTATTCCATCCATGCATTGATTTCTTCTCTGGGTTCATGGTGACCTGGTGATGAACAGCTGTGTGTCGTCTGCATCGCTATGGCAACAGATGTTTATTAAAATGAGTTAAAGGAAGCATGTAGAGATTGAATAAGAGGAGCCCTAAGATGGATCCTTGGGGAACGCCACATGTGATTTTTTTTACAGTCTCTGGTGTAAAGTTCTCTACAGACACACTAAAGGCTCTGTCATTCAAATGGGATCTGAACCAGTCCAGTTCTGGAACAGGAAGTCCCGCCCAGTTTCCGGGCGCTCTAATAAAATCCAGTAATCAACAGTATCAAACGCTGCACTGAGGTTCTTCCACAGGCTGCAGTCATACTGATGTCACCGGATGTCAGGGAGGAAGTTCGTGAGGCGTTCAGGGACGGTTAGGTTAGAAACATTTTAGGCAAAGAAGCAGAAACTTCCAGAAATCCAGAAATTATTTGTGTCTCTCCATCCTTCTGTTAGTCCAGTTTATTTTCCTCCATCCATCGAGTTTAAGGAGCATCCGTCCTTCCGTCAGACTCGGACTTCTGATGTCGGTCGCCTCACTGCAGCACCGGCGCTCGTCTGTTGCTGCATGTTTGTTTGTAGTCCCTCTCCTTCATATCAGCCAGCTCCCCCTGCAGGCGGATCCGAAGCGACTCGTCCACCGTCAGCTCCAGGGTCACCTCTCTGAACACGCTGCACACAGACACCTGCAGACACGCAGCCACTGCTGGGTTCTCCTTCTCATCTCCAAACCTCTGCTGGTGTGATCTGAGCGGCTGCTCCTTACCTCCTGGAACTGCAGCTTCCTGAACATGGAGATGCTGGCCTGGTTGTCCAGACCAATTTTTGCTTGAAACTTTCTGACTCCTAGTTTGTTGATTCCTGGTGGGAAAACAAAAATAAAACCCCGGTGATCTAAGAAGTGAAGTTAAGACCAAACTTCCTGCTAATGTGCAGCTGCTCACCGTAGATCATCATCATGCGAGTCACCTCCTTCCCAATGCCTCTTCCTCTGTAACTCGGCTCTGTTCAAAAGAGACGTTTCAGTGAAGGAGGGATTTAAAAAATCTCTTCCTTCCAATCAGAGATCAGCAGAAACAAACACCTGCTATCATGACCTCCAGCTCAGCTACGGACGGATCCGTGGGGTCGGTCAGGAAGATGTTGACGTCTCCCACCATGCACTGCGCCTCCTCCACACCGGGGTCCGCCCAGCGCTCCTTATCCAACACGATGAAGGTGCACTCTGTAAAGTTTCAGCTTGAAAATTAAAGGATTGAAACATTTCTGTAATGCAGGCTGATTTGAAAGCGCCCGTGGCTGCGTACTGTCGCCATCCTCCCTCCAGCTCCTCTGCATGTCGTACTCCTGCTGCAGGCTCAGCGGCTCTGAGGCGGTCAGCTGCTGCAGCTCCGGAGACTTCATCCACTCGTGATATCTGGAGAAAAAGGAGGATGGAGCAGCAACACGTCAGCAGGAGATCAAGGTCTTTTTATGTTTGTTTTTTTACACTGAAATGTTCAGCAAGTATAAAAGCTGGAGTATGGAGGGTGAAAAGTGCCACATTACACTAACTTATTAAAAACTATTTTCTCAGAATTCTGACTTTAATTTAAAAAATTCTGACTTTAATT